>NC_087517.1:4236219-4383120 GCF_963921805.1 Phalacrocorax carbo
GGTAAATCTCAAACTGTGCCTTTGTGCCCCGTCTAAAGTGGATTTTGGATGTCTCTGTGGAGTAATACTCCAAGGACGTTATAGTTCAGAGAAAATGGTAATGTCTATGTATAAAACGTGAATTACTTTAATAGGCTTTGGCAGCACAACTCTCAACAAGACGATCCACCCCTGCTAATCTAGAGCGTACAGTTTCTCTCTTTTTTTTTTTTTTTAAAGTCTGAATATAATTTCTCTAAGCTGCAATTTATAATGCTAACGTTTTACCTTCATTAAGGCGGGGAAGAAAGCTTCTAACCGACTGTATTGAGATGTTGAAGAACGTCTTACATTGAAATTCTGATTTAGAGGTATTTACAATACATCTGCTTTGCATATCTTTGCCCTTTAAAGCGATATTTGTGATATGATGAAGCACACAGCTTGCAGAGTAGCTGGTAAGTCTTCTATCCATGGGGTTGGTTTTTTTTTTTTCATGTATGTACAAAGTCAGATTTATTTCCTTCCTCCTTTTAGGAGCTTCTGTATCCTCAAAAACTATATGGGAAATCACTAGTGTGGTGGAAGTGATGATGCTTGTAACAGAGATGAATATAGAAGATTTACCCTATTTTGTATTTTAGGTTCCGCTTATATCTCTATGGGTCCTTATTTAAGACAGACTGCCTAAACATTGCCTGACTTACAGAGAAGTGAGGGAGTAGGGCTGGACTGGCACCTTGATCTGCTCACAAACTCTGCTTTCACTGACTTGGGGGTTTGTTGAGGGTGTGTGTGTGTGTTGTTTAGTTTTACTTTTTATTTTGCAGTGCTTTGAACCTGATTAAGACGACATAGGAATTTTGTGGTATATTGTAGTGAACAGCAAATCTCATCTTCATTGCCCAAATATCTCTCTGCTTCCTATGGCCCTTGGGGTTCATATGTGTGCAGATCACAGGATGCTGCAGAAGGTGTACTGGCTCCCCCCCTGACCTGGGGTGAAAATCCTCATGCAGCTGTAAGCCAGCCAAGACTATAAAAAATTTCTGGTCCTGCCTTTTAAAGAATGACTTGTTATAACAGTAATGACCAGTGGCAAGTGGTGAAAATGGGAGGAGGGGCGTGGAAAAGATGTATTTGAGGGTTTTTCCTTATATATGCATTTCAAACAGAGTGATCTTTTTAAAAAGGAGATTACAGGTGTCACTCGTTTAACAACTATTCCACAGCTCAAATTAAAGCTTAAGCAGTTATGTATTTATCAATTAGCATTATTTCCCTATCCCTGTCTGACTCTCTGTATTGTTGTAACTCCATCAAATAGTCATTTGCTTTTTTATGGTAATATTTCCTTCAAATTCACTCCTTTCATCTGCATCCCTGTACGTTATTTGTTGTTCTGCTAAATCCCTATTACAGAGGCCTAGGAGTTCCAACGGCCTGATGAATAATTAGAAATGTTTTATCCCTAAGCTTCAAAAGGGTGCTAGAAATAATTATAAGCAAACATTTTATGTAGCATTCCATATCAATCCACTGTTGTTTGTATTTTAGATAGCGAGGGAGAGATCTTAGTTACCAACTCTGTCAGCATAAAGAGGACAGATGTTGAAGTTGCTGTAGAATTTTGTTGTCTTCTCCCCTTTCGTCTTCCCTCTCCCCTCCACTCCTGGGGGTGGGATGCTCAGTACATCCCAGGGCTCATGACACGAGTATTGTTAATTACTGGTCAATCAAAATGAACCTCGTTATCCTATCGGCAACCTGCACCATATTCTCTTGCCTGTAGAGAGACCTACACGCCTGTGCTATCTGTAACACCACATCAAACTGGAGAAGAAAGCTCAGGTTTTGCAAAGTGAAAGTTGCTTATTTCGTCAAGACTAGATATGTCAGCACAGTCTTATTCCCTAGAAAATTCTGGGACCTGTAGCAGTTATAGCTGTCCTTCAGCTGAATAGACTCACTACGCAAAGTTTTTACACATAAGGCAAGGAGAGAGAGCTGTATCTCGAAAGCCTACAAAACTAATTGGAACACACCCAATGTCATTATATTTGACAGCATTTTGAGAAATACCCAATCACTTTGTCATCAATTTTCAATTTTGTCAAGAGAGAGTAGCTTTTCATTGGCAAACAACCTGCTGTCCCCACACTATTTGTGAAAGTGTCCTGGCAGAGAGTAGTGTCATCTCCAAGAACAGTTTTTTCAGGCTCACTTTCTCTATAAAACTTTTATTGAGGATTTAAAAAAAAAAAAAAATCCTAGAAAATTGTGTTAAGATGAAGGGTTTTCATCCTGAAGATACCAAACATTTATGGCCCAGTACAACAAAGGACATAAATATATGATTAACTTTAAACTTGTGAACAGTCCTAATAGGTTTCCACTAAAACCAGTGCAAGATTTGATGATAAGGAATTTTATCTATTAGCTTCAAAGGGACTGTGAAATTTTAATGTTGAAAAAGAATGAATTAATGTTAAAAAAGGGAGAAAAGAAGACGTATGTACCAATCAATATGATGAGGATTCATGTGTGAAAAGCAATGAACAATGTGGAGCTAAGGGATAGCACAGAAGCACCTTTCCCCCAACCTGCTGCTGCTTTTGTCTGCCTTCCCTCTGAAGCGAATTCATTCATCCTTTCCCTTACTTTTCAAGAACAAAAGGCAGTGTGGTATCAGTGCCCGTTTTACTGGAGATCCACATTTCTAACCCATTTCTATATTTTTATCAATGTGCTGCTTTTGCTAGCCATTCTCTAATTTTCTCATTTTCCCACCCATGTTGTGAAGTGACGGTATGAAGAAAGAAAGTCAAAAGATATTAGATACCGTTTCCAGTGATTGCAATATGTGGTCTCCATAAGAACTGGCAGAAGCATTTTGAGTGGCACAGCAGAGACGTAGAGGGAGTTTGCCAAAAGGTATCACTCTCAGCTGGTGGACCATCCCCAGCCCAGGGAGAGCACCACAGTGCACCCCTGAAGGCAAGCTCACGGGGGAACAAAGGAAAAGCTTTTTTGCTGGTCCCTCTGTCATCCCTAATGGCCACTGAGAGGTCCAAAAACTGCAAAAGTCACATGTGTTCGGCACCTGCTTTGGTACAGCCACTGCCCTACCGGAGTGACTTGTTGGTTTTTTTTTCCTCTAAGACTGTCTTTGTCTCAGATCTAAAATCACCTTTACTTTCCTATCTTCCTCAGATCAGTTTTATAGCAGAAAGGATAACATCGGACACAGCATAGGAGGTGAACATTTTCTTCACTCTACTTCGCATAAAAACAAAGGTGGTTGGTCGTCGGTGGCTGTGAAGCTGGTGCACTTAAGTTAAGCGGAGTCTGCTCTGCCTCTGCAGCCCTCAGCTTTGGAAGTGCCTGCTCAGGTCCAGCTGAGGCTACGCCAGCCTGGAGCTGGGATTTAAGAGGTCCTGCGAAAGGCAGTGCCAAGCCAAAGTGACTGCCCTGCTTTTGGACCCGTGCTGCCAATACTGCGTGGCACAGCACTGCACCGTGCCAGGTGGACTCGCTGCTCTGGGTCTTGGCTAGCTTGCCCTGTCTTTCGGCATGGATGTGCCGAAGTGTTGCGTTACTGAACAAAACCGTCGCAATATTGCGTGCTTGCTTGCGGTGGGAAATTACAATGGGCTCTTCCTCACCTCTGGATGAAGAATGTAGACTAAAGTGCAATGAATTATCACAAACCCTATCTTCTACTGTATGGGCAAAAGGGAAATAATTTGGACTTCTGAATAAGCCACATAAGAACCAAAAGACTTGTTAAAATCACAGATTGTAGAATCTACAGTTTTCCAGTTTGGAGTCAACTCCCTTCTGACTTTGCTCCTCCAAAAAATAACTTTTAAATAGTTATTGTTTGGAAACATTGCAAATGCACCAAACCGTATTTTACGTGCATTGAAAAGCTTATTTGCTTTTTTGATTAATATGCAAATGATACATGCTTCCAACTTTCATCACTGCTTAAATACTCTACAGGCATCGTAAATAACCTGCCTATTCAAGTTTTATCTTGTCCACTTTACATTGCACTGCTCTTGTACAGGAAATGGACTGTATTTAATATTGATGGCTCTGTATGTGTCATTTAATCGTCCCTATTGATTGGATTTCATCAGAGTGTGGGGCTTGGACAGAAGCTTTGATTATACTGTAAGGAGTCTTTGCAGTTTTCTGTTACTCAACACCATATCAATGCACCTTCTGGTGTGATATCACTTTCACAATCAATACCTGGAAAGAAAATAAAAAAGAGGCCTCCAGGAAAGGAAAGGAAAAAAATACCCTGAATCAGCCTCTAATTCCCCTTCTGCACATAGAATAATCTTCTCCAACTCCAAGAACATTTATTGTGTGGTTTAACATAAGAAATGGGGGGAAAGAAAAAAAACCTGAAAGAGTCTCCATGGGTTGTCTGTTTAACTTCTACATCATTTTTTATTTATAAACGTCAACTCTTCCTTTCGGTGTCCCTAGCTGATGTTTGATAGTGGATAATTTTTAACAGTTACATGTCATGTTTCAGTTAACTGTTTCTCTTGATCTAATAATAGTGCCATAAACATATTGTTTGACCAAATTGGTACCGAAAGGGGACTTTCTGCTTATCAAAATTCTTCCTGCTCAGAACGGGCCATCTCAGACCTTTCAAAAAACATCCCTAATTTGATACTGACCCACAGTGGCTCAACCTAATCCTCACTCCAGAGCCACGCCGGTATGCACCCCTACATCTCGGCCCCCAAACGCCAACCCTAACAGCCAGGCAGCATGAAACAATAATCCCTTGAAGAGTATTAATACGCAGCAGATGGGTATTTCATACTGCTGGTGAGAGGGTTTCCCCATCTGGGCATCCTCAGTTTAAATGTATGTGCTGACATGCTCATAAATTCAGATCCTCAGTGGGTGACAGAAAACATAATTTGGAGTTGTATCAAAGTATAGAGAACATACATAGCTTCTCCAAGTGGTTGTTTGTACTCTGGTTCTCAGCATTCATTGTCCTGCGATGAAAGAAAATTTGTGGGCAATTTATTCTCTCTGCCAGTGCTTCTTATCTTTTCCAGGCTGGTGATCCTTTTTCAGAGATACTACCAATATTTAAGAATAATGATAATGTTAATACCTTATTTTTTCTAGGAAGGTGGCATTAGAACATGTTTCAGGAGTAATGAGGGTGTCAGCAATAAAGTCTTTGTGGGTGTTGGTGGGTGTGCTCTGGGAGAATGGGAAAATACAGACTGGACCTTGGCAGAGAGAATGGTGTACGGGAGAAATGAGTTAATATTGGTCTAGATTGTAGTGACAATTTAAAACCTCTGGCACAGACCTTGACTAGGTTTCCTTGGTCCTTCCAGATTAGCAACCAATGGTTGCTTAAGAATATCTGCTTTTTAAAATTTATTTCTCTGGAGAGATCAGTGCACTTCTATTGACACAGGCCTAAGCTGAAGCTCTAGCTTTGTATAAAAGTACTTGCTGTTTGACCTCATATAATATAATATATTCCTTATATATAAGGAATATATATTTCTATAGGATATAATATATCTCTTCATATAATCAAGGGATTTCTGTTCAGTAGAAAGAATTGTAACAAGCTCAAACGCTGCGTAACACTAAAAATGCATGCCTCGTGTGCATAACACTATTCATCAGAGAGGGTTACAAAACCAGGTCTCTACAAAAGCATTGACCTTCTCTGCCAGGAGGACACATCTAAACATGCCTAGCAAAGAGGTAGGCACGAAGGCTAGCTGAAGAGACGCTGACCGGGTGGACCATATTCCTTTGCTCTGTTGAACTACCTCAGAGATCATTTGAGTTTTATAAGCAAGAGACAGCAGAAGCTGTTGGAGGCAACCTGTTATTTCCTTAACTGGAATGAAACCTAAGGTCTTGGGTTGGTGGCACTTGACCACGTGCCAGAGGAGAGAAATCAGTGTGTTAGTGGGGCAATCTGACTCTCACTGTGGAAGCGATAATAAGGGAAGACTGCCTAAAGCGACAGGTATTTACCCAAAAGGGTACAGACGGATGCAAGCATCTGAGCTGCTAGACTTGAAGGATCGTCAGTCTAAAAAACAAAAGTATGGTGTTAGCAAAGTACAGTGCCTGAACAGATGTAACTTACTCCTAAAAGGAAATGCCTGTAGGCTTTCTTCCTTCCGAAGCCAGAAGTGACTTCTAGCCCTGAACAGATCTCCACTGTGACTATTCACATTTTAAAATTAATTTTCTCTGCCTCTCTTTTGTTGCATTTCTCTATTTGAATAGTTGCATAAACATATTTCTGACAAGACCTGTAGAGAAACAATACTATTAATGTAGATATTGTCAAACATTAACGGAACCTTAATCTCCTTGATTTCATATAGCTGAGTATTTGCATGACAAGGCAGATTTGAAGAGTTACACCAATTTAGGGAATGGGAACGTATCATATTTGCCCTGTCCAGTAACATCTGGCTGAGGTAGCCTGAATTGTCAGTGTTGAATTTTGACAGCAAACTTTCTTGGGAACAAACCCCAGTAATTTATTAGAAGTGAACAAATGAATAAATATACCTGGTCCAATGAAAAGGAAAAAAGTGCTTTATTCAACAGTTATTCACGTGGATTTATCCAGACCTTTAGAAAAAAAGTAGGAATGTTTGAGTCCTCTCTCTAGTGTTTATTCCTAATGGGCTCAGAGGAGACCCACAATCTCCTGAACAAACCATTGTGGTCCCTCTGATCTTGAGGACCAGAGCTCAAGGATAAGGTAATGTGACCAAGTGGAGCCAGAAAGTGCTGTGGTGGAAGTTGTACACAATTCTGAATGGATTTAGAGCTCTCCAAAAGAGAGTTCAGCCGATATATTACCGCACTTTCTGACTTATAAATAGAATGCAAAAATATGTGGGGGAGAAAACTCTTCCTTGCTTCTTTAGAGGCTTGTAAGAAGTATCCACCTGTATGGATAAATTCAACTTTTGTGACCTTCTCACAGTGGTAACACAGCGTTGATAAGCCCGAGCTTCCTTGTCACTTGACATGGAGTGTTATAAGTTGCCTCAAGTGCCCTCCAAATACACACTTGGTCACCCTTACTCTTAAGAAAACAGGTAAAAACTCAATAAAATGAATCACGATGAACCTAAACCTCAGTGTTTCAATATGAAAGTGAAGAAATCAGAAATACATGATTGAACTAGAGCTATATTTATTTAAATGTGTCTTAATATTGGAAGATTCCTGATAAAGCTAAAATAACAGTCACACCATGAAGACCCAAAGGTCTTTGGAACAGTAGGTAGAAATAATATGCTTTATGAAGTTCAGTATATAGAATTCTTTAATTTAATTTTTTTAAGTTAATTTCATGATTAGGACAGTTACAGAGACTGGATCAGTCCATCCAAAGAATCGCTATTAACCAACTAGAGTAACAAAAGTTTTATTGCAGCTCTCTGTCAATGTGCATGGTTCTTGTCAGGAGGAAGCGGCCACCATCAAGGACAATGCATTATTAATGTTCTGTCCACCATAAGAAAAGTGGAAACTAATATACTGGAAACAATTAATTTTGCAATATTAGACAATAACTTCATAAGTGTATTTAATGCTACTTGGAAGTAGTACAAAGCGCTGAAAGTCTTACGGAAGTAAGAGCTGCGAGTTGCCCATATTTTTGTTTTCTGTCGGCTCAGACCTCAGCCTATGGCACCATCTTGTCCAGCACTGCCCACGGCAGCTGAGGCATGTGCTCATGCTGGATTCTGCAAATACCTGTCCTTTGGGACTGCTGAGACCACGAGCCTTTCTCGGGTAACCTCGCCAGTAATCACCGGATGGTAATGCCGTTCAGTCAGAACCAGCCCGTGCCACATTTGAGTTGGTGACCTGAAGGTGAAAAGTTTTGATGCCCATTAATAACACTTTGAGCCTCTCTGACATCCAGGATGTGATTAAAAGCCTGTTAAATTCATTCAGTAGCTTTGGGTAATATTGTTTGCATTTTGCATTATTGTGTATTTTTGATAACCTAATTATATTATTTGATTAATTTAAAGGATAAGTATTTTTTTTTGTTTTGTGTTCACGAATCCACCATATTTAGAGCTCTCTTCACCTAGGAAATATCTTTTTGGTTTGCTCTCTTTTTCTCAGCGGGTGAATGAACTGCTTGCCTTTGTCTAGCTGCTCGAAATAACAAATGTCAAAGCTTGGAAACTGGTAATTTGGCAATTTTAGACAATCGCCTCATAACCACTTTTTAGTACACCTTTGAAGCGGTAGAAGTTCAAAGGCTTTGAAAAGACGACTATTGCTTTGCCTGTTGCTATGAGTCATTTGAAGTAATTGGTCTTGTCTGATGTATGTTTTGAACTGAGGAAGTAGTGCTTTATTACCACAATCAGATACAGGTTTTTAGCTGAGGAAGTGGAGTTTTCCTCACAGATGTAGATGTCTGCTTGATAAGGCAGAAAACAGACAGATGTGCCTCTCTGCACTGGGGAAGAGGTGTGGAGAAGGAGCAAACCCAAGAGCTGAGAAAATTCCATGAAGCTACATGAGAGGGGTTTTGGAAACCTTCCAGTAAGAGAATTTCTCACAAGCAAGGAAACTTGCATTTTAGAGACATAAATACTTAAATTCTTATACATCTTACAAATATCATAGATTTTTCGAGTGCTTAGACTGTAGCTAAAAATCAGATGAAGGACTGTGAAAGTACTTTAAAACAGAGTCACTTACTTTTAAGCTGATCAAAAGGATGAGACTGATCACCTGTTTCCCATAAACATATGCTCACTAACAATTCTAAAAGTTGGGGTTTTAAAATGTGATATTATAAAGTATTGTTCTCATTGCACGCTAAGTTGGCTTCAGAATAATACGGTGTAAATTTAAAAACCAGAATTTAAGTTTACCTCTTATCAGTGGATAGAGCGTGATGTACTGTAAGAAAGTAGCTCTCTTTCCTAAATATTTTACTAAAATTAGAAAAAGGAAAATCCTGTAAAAGCCACATCTCTGATCTCATATATGCATAAGAGCATCCCACAAAGCTGGATGGTTTCTCTGCTCCCCGCAGAAAGGTGCTGGATTGTTTCCCCAGCCTGGGGCTCGGCAGCCTCTGAAGGCACAAGCCTTGTGCTCAGATTTGCTGGAGCTCAGTCCACCCGTGGGTGCCACAGATATGAGTGTGAGAGTAGATTTTGGCACTAGGAGGGCTTTTCTCTTTCAATTCCCTTTTGACTTGCTCCCACCGGCTATGGTGGATCTGCTTTGTTCTCAGCAGCATCCCCTCATGACTTAAAACGTGCCTCCATACCCAGGGGACAGTTCAGCACTGGTCGTCTTCTCTTGGCCTTCCCAGAAGCAAGGATGGTGCTGATGGTGTACACATCCATGCTTATCTGTGACTGAGAAACATCCAGTTTTTTTCCCCGGGGAGAGGGATGCTGAGGAGGAGTGTCTGCTTCCACTGCTGCATTGCAGAGGTCAGAGAAAAACAGTAAAACTCTGAAATTTAATGGTAATAGAGAATATCCATTTCAGTTGGTGAGTGGTGTCCAGAGCAGATTAAGGAAAAAAAGACTCATGTTTCAAAGGCAAAGGAGACCCTAGATATGCCTGTGTGTGCTTTTGAGGGGAAAATCAGTACATCAAGACTAGTAGACTCAAGTATTTTGTAGCACCTTTATTTTCTCTTGCAGGTGGTGATAGAGTACAGAAGTGGCCTAAGTCCAGCCGGCTTCAATAGATCAACTCCTTTTATCAGTTTTATGATATCGAGTTTACTTAATACCACATGAAACAAAGTAAATGTCTGTTAGAAAGGGCTGGGTTACGCTAAGCTGATGAATGTCCTGCCTGGTGGGCTGTATCTCCCCCGTGCCCGTGGGTATTTACCTGTACCTCCACATCAACAGGCATTTTTCTCTTTCCCTTCTTGGCTCCAGTTGCTTTCACCAGAGGACACCTTCACAAATCAAATGGCTGCATGCGCAATCTTTTCTGGTAATAGAAGAAACAAGGTTTGTGACAGGAAAAAGTACAAGAATAAAATGTGTGTAGGCATGGATCTGGAAGGAGGACTCAAAATCTGGGCTGAATCTAACCTCCACTGCAGGCAGTGCAAAGGTGTCTTTTTAATCTTTATGAGATTTGGCCCAGGTCCTATGTTTAGTGTTCGTCGGGCTATCGGAATAAGCTGTTGGCTCTCAGTCTGCATTTTGCCCACGCATATATTCAGACATAAATTTTTGAAGATCTTTCTTCCTTTAAATTAATCTTCTGTTTTTTAGTAGATCAATGGTAAGGGAACAAAATGATCACAGCAGAGATAGTGGAGAGATGGGCACTGATACCTTTAATGGTGTCTCCAGCGTTTTTTTGACTGTTGAAAACATCACATTTCCATTTAATCTAATGCGACTGGGTCTGATCTCATCCCCCACTTGTGCCCATCACAAGGCTGTCACACATTTTGATACAATAAGAATATTCTTAGGATCACTGGAATTGCCAAATCAAATTATGCTTAATAGCAGGTTAACCCAGTGTCTTGCCCTCGGTTATAGTTACTGCCATATACAAGCAGGGAAACCTCTTGGCTGTGGAGCAACAGTGTTTATTCTTTATATACCTTGTGTATTGTAATGAGAGTTGATATACATGCAAGAGTTTAATCCTTTTTGTTGTTGTTTTTTGTTTGTTTTTTGTTTTTGGTTTTTTTAACAAATTTTAATCCGCCAAAGCCCTTTGGCTCGGTAATGTTTTTGGTACAAAAATGGATAAGTTCAGTTTTCGTCTAGGAGAGGACCATGAAAGAGGCAGAAACGAAGCAGTTTGGCAGAGCTATTTCAGCAGCTCCAGTTACAGTTTACCCACATTTCGCCTGGCAAGGCGTGAGCATCCTTTGAAAAGCAAAACCTCACCAATAACTTATGAAGTAAGTTGGTGAAAAAAAACCCTTGGCCTTTGCCAACCCCAACAACCTGGAATATTAATAAAAATGGAATTTTACCCTTTCTACAGAATAAGCTCAACATCCGGATCTGGACACGGCACCTACCAGCACTCCCCTAAGCCAGCAGGGATCCTTGTATTATAAAAATAGAATCACATTTCAGGCTTGAGTATGTTACACAGCAACAGTTCCTGTTGAGAGCATCTCCCAGCATCCAGCCCAATGAATTTAAAAAGAAAAAAGCCTACGTAGTGCTGATTAATGGAAAGGCCTGGACATACTGGTGGATCTGGAAAGCATCTCGTAATGTTTGACAGACAAGATGTTTCTTATTCTGATGGGATTTGA
Source organism: Phalacrocorax carbo (assembly GCF_963921805.1). Lineage (NCBI taxonomy): Eukaryota > Metazoa > Chordata > Aves > Suliformes > Phalacrocoracidae > Phalacrocorax > Phalacrocorax carbo. The sequence goes on from NC_087517.1 coordinate 4,247,537, forward strand.
TCATTGTTTATGAAATTATGAGAGTGACATAGCATCACTTCAAATGCACTGTTATTTTTATACTAGCGTTACAGCTGGTCTAATAATTTGGATAATAATGTTACTTACTTTGGCAATAACTCGTCAAATTTATCCACAGTTCTTATCAACATTTTCATTTATTAATATTCCTTGTCAGAATTCTTATCAATATTTTTCCACATTTGTTTTTGTTTAAAAAAAATCCTCTAAATTAAACTTGTATTAAACTTGTATGAATGCAAAACAAAGTAGTTGATTTATTTGAAATGGTGACATCATTCCGATCTGTAATGGTTTACACTTTGCTTAAATTTAAGTGTCCCCACTGACTTCAACAAGACTATCTCTAGCTTATATGTGCCTGTTTAAGACATATATAGCCCACCAAATTTGTAGTTCCATCTCCACATGTACACATACCTGTCCTTGGGCATGTGTGAGCGCGCACGTGTAGTCCTCATCCTCCCATGCTCGTTCTTGCCTCTTTGTCTTTTCCATCTCCACAGTAGGTACTGGCTAGCTGGTGTAATTAAAGCTTTCTAAACACATTGGAGGGAAATACTTACAATAACTTTCTTATTAATGGAGAATGTGAGTCAAGGAAAACATAAAGCAATACAAGGAAATGAAAATTATTAAGAGTTGTGATAACCTATCTCAAAATCTCTACAAAAGAGAAAAAAACCCAAGATAGAACAAGCTAATACTTGATGGGTGAGTAACACACTTTTGCTCTGAAGGGAGAATGCAAATCTGTCCTGCCACAGAACAAGAGGTGGGTTTCAAACACCAGCATTTGCTCTACCATAGATCAAGACCAGGCACCTACTAGCAGTAGCAACTCAGACTGCAAGGAAAGCTGAGGACCCCCCTGCAAAAAGCAGGCAAAGACCTCTCCTTCCTGAAATAACTACCAGCACCGGCAAATGAAGATACTGTGTGGTTGAACAGACTGTAGCAGGCCGGACATGATTGATTCCACGTGGAGAGTTAGTAATTTATCGTTAAGGAAAAAACTGAAAAGGAATTTATACCGTTGGTTCATGCAGTGGGAATAGGAGGAGATATTTGTTTAGTCCTGTTTTTACAACAATGAAATTTGGATTAATTTACAGCAGCAGTTCAATGGAGGTGCCTGATCCGTGAAGAGAGGCAAGGCGAACAGGGAACTGTGGAGCTGTGGATTAATAGGAAGAAGCCTGGCAGAGTTTCCTCGTCTGCCTTCCTTGAGCCTCTGAGTTAAGCCCAAGCCCTGCTTCTATCACTGTACGAAATTCTCACCAGAGCTTACTCAGAAAGAACTAGATGTAAATATGTATCTTCAGATGAAATATAGCATAATTTGAACAAACCTCAGCATGCTAACATCTGTCACAGCTACTTTACATTAAGATTTTCAGAAACTTGTGTCACAGCTCAGCTATCAGATTTGATTTTCCTATCACCTTGAACACCTAAAAAGATTTTGGAGGCACATATATATTAAAAAAAAATATAATGTATTTAAAATTAAAGTGATACAAGTGCTGTTGGTCGAGCCCTGATCTAGCTCATTCTTCAGCATGTGCTAAACTTCCCTCCTGTAAACAACCCCAGAATTGACAGCAGGGCTTCAGAATGCCATTTTGTGCTCCTGAATATCAAAAAATGCAGCCGGTTTAAAAATATCCAGCAGTCTAACCAGCACAGCACAATGCAAAGTATGTCAGTCCGCTGTCAGAGAGTCAAATGCAGGAAACACGTATGTAGAGCATCACTTGCAGGGAGCAAGGATGACAATCGGCAGGGCTAATGTCATTCATAATGTTGCTCACGTATAAAAATATTTGTATTGACCTTTGCTCGTGCCACTGCTCTTGGCGACAGTGCCCGTGACACACGGCTCTTCCTCGGTGTTGCGATAGATCGAGGCAACAGCAGGGGACAGAGCTGGAATATAGGAAGCAACTGTAAGTGATACCCATAGGTAAAAATTATGAAAACATATTCAGCAGTTAGTTTCTTCAGTCTATCAGCTACATAAAAGGCATTTAAAAAAGAAGCCTAAATACATATTTAACCAATTGACCAGAATGGCACTGAAGGAGTTTTAACATATTTTGAAAAATTGCCTAAATACATATTTACCCAATAGACTGGAACAGCTCCTTCAGTGTCTCTCTGGTCTCTTGGGTACGTAATACGTGTTTTTAAAAACTGCCTGACTATATATTTACCCAATAGACCGGAACAGCTATTAAGTAAATAATACACATTATATAACTGTCAATTATTTCTTTTTATTCCTTTTAAAAAATAATATTTAAAAAAACCAAACGCAAACGAGAGAAAAAAAATTAAATGTAAGATATTCATTAAGATGGTGAAAGGTCTAGAGTCTGAAGTTGGCGTATGTATGTCACGTTGTAGAAAATATCTCAGATCACTAGTGTGCCTTTGTGTGTGTGTGTGTATGTTTAAAGTACGGGGCATTGTCAAGTACATCAGAGCCTGGGGTGCTTAATATAGAAGCTAGAACAGCAGTTGGGAGTTGGAAAGGTCTGGCAGAAGAGGGGGGGGGGGGAAAGGGAAGATATGAATCATAAATTCCCAGGAAGGATGGATAAATCAAGCAGTTAATTTTGAGAAAGCCTAAAGATAGTACAAGAAACACTGCAAAAAGAAGAGGAAAGAGGGTTGGCATCATGGCTTCTGAGACCTGTGTATCAATACTTCAATATACTGTACGGAAGGACTGCCTCGCTGCGTGCAGATTGTGCTCTCCCCTCCACGCTTGCCTAAAAAGACAATCATCGGTCCCGTTTGTTGAAGTGTTAAGGACCGATCCTTTCTGGCATGCAGAGTCTTACAATGATATAGCAACCAGGATGATTCCTCATTAAATCTTCATATCTGTTCTAAAACATTCAATTAATTGCAATTAATAACGTATCCTGATTGGGATTCTTTTCCCCTGTAAATTCAGAATAACTTCTGAAATCAAATTAATGAACACTTACTGATTCCTTTTTTGATTTGAACGTGTTTCAGACGGTTTTGAAATCACGGGGAAGTGAATCTGTCTTTCTCTCTCTGTTCTGCAACATAGCGAAGGAAAAGCAACCGAAAGTCTTAGAGAGAAATAACATTCGTCTTTGAAAGCAACACTGACACTTTCGTATTTACTGGTTTTTTTAAGTTTGAAAGCTCTCAGTGGGTGAGAAAGCAAGGAAGACTTCTCATACTTTACACAGACCTCCAGGTTGGCAAAGGATGAAAAATGGCCAGGAAGTGATGGGAAGCAGCGAATGGAAATGTTACTACAAGCAGATATTTTCCATAGGCAAAGTTTCTGTTTCCTGGCCAGGCCTCATTTTTCAGTGAAATTTCTCTGCCATCAATACAGATTGAAAATACCCTGTTATCTGGTTGGTTAGCGGACGCAGCCTCGTTGGCACAAGGCATGAGACAGTCTGTACCAGACCGCAGAGGTCCTGCAAATGTATTGGATTAATGCTCTCCCTGGGCTAATCCGTCCGCGTGAGGAGCTGAGCAAACTTGCCTGAGTGAATCACCCTCCTGCGCTGTTTTTACAGCTCTCGGTACGTTACTACAAGGGCTGTTGTGTGGAGGGGAGGAAAATACGACAGTGAAAGAGGAGCTTCAGGACACTTCACCTTTCTTTTATTTTTATATCATCTTTGATAGCCGAGCCCATAAAAGGAGTGCATAACAACTGCTGCTCATCAGTTCAGTATCACTGGTGATGCAGTCAGGAAGAAGCTTTTGGATATTTCACTATTTTACCTCATTAAACCCTTAACTATATTGGCCGAAGCTCACCTCTTCATTTATTTAATGAGCTACTGAATGTCATTAATAACGTAACCCTGGGTAGAACGTGGCTGCTCTCTACCGAGAGCCCGCTGTCAACACTGGCACCGCGGCTGGACCCTGAGCCAGGAGCTCACTGCCCGCGCTGGCGCCGTGGCTGGGCAGGCGCGGCTTTCCCGGAGGGGGGGACGGAGGCTTGTCACACGCCTCCTGCCACCGCTGCGAGGTCCTGGCCGTGTCCCGCCCAGCACGTCCTCCCACGCCCTGGCCCACGTTGCGGCTGTTTCCCCAGCGCACACGGCCGTTGTTTGGGAGGGGTAAACCAAGGATATCGCAGTATGAGAGGTCTGGAAAATGATCCAAACCTCACCACCTTTTGTCCAGAGAGCCCGTTATCTTATTTCATATATGCTGCTAAATAACCATTAGCTATTTTTTCAGTCGCTACCAACTTCATTTAGGCTTTGACTCGGCAGCCGATGGGTGAAAGCGTCTATATCTCATTACTACCCCTGTGCTCTACAGTTCCCATTTCCTGAGATTTTTAAGTGAGAGTCCGCTATGTTAGAAAGAGTAAATTGAAGGTAACGTTAATCAGTGCGTCTCTCTTATCTGTAAAATTTAGAATAAACATATATTTATATCTATATCTAGCTATTTGCTAAAGTAGGGCATTACTTTTGTTGTATCATTTCCAAACTCGCTATTCACTATTTAGCAGCCTTCCTGCAAGACACAAAATCCATTGTGTAATAATTTCTAGCAGACTGCAGGAGTGTAAAAGTAGACAGTGTTTCCTTCAAAAATGGAATCATCTTTCACAGATGTAGATGTGTACTTGTTATGCCAAGATGAGACAGATGTGGCTCTATTCACTCAGGGACAGGTGCGGAGGAAGAAGAGATAAAACATTTGTAGAAAGTGTAAGCAACTGCATCGCTGTTGTTAAATAAATAAACATTCTGCCAAAAAAAAAAAAAAAAAAAAAGTTTATTTGCTTATTTTTTTCCAGAATGTTTATTTTAAGCTGCAGCTTAGCTGTGATTTATTCAGATTTATGTTCCTGTATTGATTTAAATTTATAATATGCATTCTATATATAAACATCTGTTTGTATATAATCAGGGGAAGGTACATTGGCACCCACGAAGAGCACGTATGCACACGCGTGCGTAGACACGCACACATAGAGAGGACATGCGAAATAGGCACAAAGGCACATGCACACAGACTAATCAGGTGAAGAACAGAAAAATATTTTATTCATATAGTGAGGCTTTGTGCGTGCATGTGAAGGGGGTGGGAGGGAGAAGAGAAGCAGATGCTGTGTTGCCTATCAAGGATTAAGCCGGTTCAAGGTCCGCATTGCAGGACTCAAGCCGGTGACCGTAGAAAAGCCTAACTGCCCTTTGACCGCATGGACACTAACAGGAAACCTGCACACAGAGAATTCCACAGATATCCTCGGGGAAAAGCCTAAAGTGGTTTGGACCATATGAAAGAGCTTTAAACTGGATAAAAGTTGGCTCCTGAAATCACAGCACGGGAGCGGGTGGGGAAGAGGGTCTGCAGCAGCGCAGGCTGATGCTGGGGGTCACCGTGGGGATAGAGCACGGTGCAGAATGGGGTCAGGAGGTGATTCAGGTGCTGATAGTTTGCTATATTTATTACTGCTTTCTCTCTGTTTTGGTTTGTTTTCTTCTGTCAGTCTTCAGCCTAAGCTCCCTATGAATTTGCCACAGAAAGGGTCAAACCTGGATACACCTGGCTGCACTGTGACCCTGCTCAGCCAGGCAAGGTGGGAATGCACTGCAGGGGCATCCCCGGAGTAAAGCAAAAGCCACCTCAGTGAAGGGGTGATGGGCAGATTACAGCAGCAGTTTGTCCTTTAACCGCAAGAAATCGCCATGCATGGGCTGTAAGACACCAAAAACTACCATGCTTCCCTCGGAGACTACTTTATTTTCCTCATCCTTAGACTAGGGAGCCATCAATGAGAGTTTCGTGATGAAAGAAGGAACATTTTGTCATCTGGTGAATATATAGTTCTCCTGATAACTATGGTAGACTTGGGAGGCTGGGACCAAGTTTCCTGGTCCATGAACAGAATTTGTAGTAGTCATAAACTGTGAAAAAATGGCCAAGGGAGGCTTTATCCTGCAAGGGAAAGAGGCTAGCCCTGTCCTGACCTTCTCTCCCCTGCAGCATGGACCCGTCGCTCACTGGCCAACTCCTCCTTGCCAGGAAGGTCCCTCTGGACCACTGACTTTTTTGCATTAACCAGATTTCAGGCACTCTGCATGAGGTCATCGAGCAGGCGGAGACCAGGCAGAGGGAGCCTGGAGATGTTTATCCTGGGCTTTTGCTGCATCACTTTGGAGAGCCCATGTGTTCCCTGCAAAATTGTTCTTCAACGGAGGGTCCTCAAATCCCTCTGCTAGGGCTTGCTGAGGTCCATATTGCCGATTTGGTGCCTAACTCGATGCTCGTTTGCAAGGCGGTTCATTAAAGAGGCGGGTTCCAGCATGCTGAGGGCCTCGTGCTTCCCAGAGGCAGCAAGTGAGGATAAATGCAGAGAGGAGGAGAGGCAGTGCCATAAAGCCTGGATGAAGCTGGATTGCTTTTCTCTGAAATATTTAAGCAAACCGGGGGAGGGAGGAGAGTGGAGATAACAGCGATGGTGACTGGAAGGAGGAGTGAGGATCCACAGCTGTGAGGAGGACTGGGAAGAGGAGGGGGAGGAGGGGCAGGGACAGAGAGAGAAGGATGATGTGATTTTAAAAAAAAAATAAATAAAAAAAAATTATTAATCACAGCTCCAGAACAGAAATCAGGGTGGGAATCAGCAGCTGGGAGAGGGAAAGAAAATGGAAAAGATTATTTTTCATTTGAAATACTTTTCTTCAATCATAACTCTGCATGAAAGTGGGAGTTTGCAGCTGGGCACAGAAGAGTGGTCCGTGGTTAGAGAAGGAACGTCTTAAGCAGAACAAGTTCCACAGGCAGCTGGGGCTCTGTGCAGAGGCTGGGGCAGGTGGCGGACCCTGTGGCCAAAATAGGTGTCATTGCTCGGGGCTGGCAGAGTAAAGCATGCCTGTGTCCCGCTTCCCTGCAGAACAACTACAGAAGTGCTTTATTTCTGTGTCAGGACATGGAGCAAGAGGCACATTTGAAATCAAAGTCAAGTGACTTTTATATTTCTACAAGCTTGTTAGCTTAAAGGGTTTTTTTTTTTTCCTTCCTCTGACTCTTAAGGGAGGGGGGAAGAAAAACATAGCAATGTTGTTCACTATGTGAGGGTTAGTTTTGTGCTGTTTGTTTTGTTTTTTTTTTCATTTGGTTGGGTTTTGTTTTGTTTTGTTTTGTTTTCATTAGGTTGTGGGTCTTTTTTTTCTTTTCTTTTTTTTTAATCCTAGCTTTTATAGCTTGACCAGTGAATCCAGATTAACAAAATCCTTTCCCTTTGTAGGCTGAACATTCAAAGACTTCTCTCGTTTAAGTCCAAATGTGAGATGTTACTTTGGTTGAATGCCAGGGCTCATACAAAATAGTCCGGTTCCCGGGGCATAATATTAATTCTCATGAAGTCTTGAGGAGCAATGGCCGTACACTGTTTAGTGAGACTCAGTGAAACTTCTCTTTTTAGATAGCTTCAGCATCGCCCATACGGGACTTGCCATGTGTGTCAATAGGAGTAGGAGAAAGTAGACCCTGGTTTTGCTCCCCAGCAAAGCTGAGAGTGCAAAAGATGTCACAACAATATTGTTACCTCCTTTACATTTATATTTTCTACACCCAAGCACTGATTTGCTCCTTATTTAAGCAACATTTTCTTGATAAATTAAAAAAGCAGCAATAGCCATTACTGCAGGCTATATACAGCCTCTAATATCACTTAAGCATATTACAGAATATAATATCTGGTACTTAACGACTAACTTGCATATGAAAGCTCACATAATGTCTCATAAAACCCTTAAAATGGCTTCAGTTTAAGAGTCTCTTTAAAAAAAAAAACACCTTCAGGGAATATTGTAAATGAAGTAGCACTCCAGCCTTAGAAAAAAAATTCACACACTTGCAGAAATTTTTAATATAAATTGAACACATTAAAAATTAATTTTGCATGACCATTTCGCATTGCAGTGCCAATGCATAGTTAAGATAAAACCTTAACTCTTCTTTGTTTAAAGTAACATAGAAACATCTCTCTCTCTCTCTCTTATCTGTGCATAATTATAACTTTCATTAATCAGAAATTGGAAACCCATCATCCCATAATGACAGCCCTGGCTGGAGATCAATGAAACCCTACCTGTGTCACTAAGGAAACTTGCTATAAACTTTTAGGAAACTAATTAAAGAAAGGTGTGACCTCACAATTAGATACAGCTATGCAGGGCGGCACACACATTTATATCATATGCTAGTCAGGGAGAAGAATTTGGCTTGTTGGGAAAATAGATGTTCTCTTTTGTGAGACTTTACTAGTAGAAATCTTGTCAATTCTCCAGTGATGTCAGCTGTCAGCTTTGAAGACTCAGCTGACATAAATGCTGTCATCAAAGAAGCTAAACCAAGAAGGAGTTTGTATTATGATATTACTCTTCAGAGGGACGTATATATAGAAAAGGCCCTTACCGATTTCCGTCTTCTTCTGCAGCGTTTTGATTGGATTTGTGGCCAGAGCTTTACAGCAAAGAATTCCCCCAGCACATGTTGGTTGCAATCAGAGGTTGACAAATGCTGTTGACCGCATGGGAGCATCTCTGATGGACACCGCACCAGTGGTGTGCTGTGCTGGTGGGAGCACGTGGAGATTCGTGCTCTGCACCGCTCGTGACCGGCTCTTAAAGACAGACAAGTGTCCAAATCATAGAAATATTAAGGTTGGAAAAGACCTATAGGACCGTCAACCCAACACTACCAACCTCTCTGACATCACCATGTCATAACAGGAAACAAAGTCTTCTGTAGCTGGGCTTGTGTATAAGATGCTCAACAGATTTTTCTTCTTTTAATATCCAAAATCACAGAATCATAGAATGGTTTGGGTTGGGAGGGACCTTAAAGATCGTCTAGTTCCAAATCCCCTGCCATGGGCAGGGACACCTTCCACTAGTCCAGGTTCCTCAAAGCTCTGTCCAACCTGGTCTTGATATGTAAAATGTATGATATTTCATCTCTTGTGTTATTTACCTGTAGGACTTAAATCAGGCTTCTAACCACATTCTGGAAGTTTGTTTGTGTCCTATAAACACTTTAAGAACTATATTGTCTAATGTCAAGAATTAAAATCTTCAGGAACCTTATAGGTCACCATCTGCATTAAAGGTTTTGCAAAAGCGAAATAATTTGCAGTATGGAATTTATCACTCCTATGACGTTTTGATTGCTAGAGTCCTGTTTATACATTTCTTTGCAAGTTAAAATACAGTGTTTAATTCAACAAATACCATCTTTATTCCAGCGTGTCTTAGAAATCGCTATGGCTTCTAAAATGTCTAAATGTTCTAAATCACTTGACTTTGAAAAAAAAAAATCACCTCCTGACTCCATAGTCGCATGGAACTGCACAGCACTGAACCAGGCAAAGCTAGCGAGAACGGCCGCTAGAGAAGAAAGCACCTTCTTTAACATGTGGAGCTAAATGCTACAACATTTAACAGAGATTTTAATTGGGAAAGCTTTGAGAAAAGATTAGAGCCTTCCACCAACATGCAAAGAGGCAGCAAAGCTGTGCTGGGTCTCTGGTACCTCTCCCCTGTAGACGAAGAGTAGGAAAAAATGGGCGACTATGAAGCAACAGTGATATCGTTGCGTAGTTTTTCTGTCATGCTTGACTTTGTTTCCTTGAGTATTATCTTTCATGCTTTGGGTTTGCTGATGCTTTTGGAAAATACCCAAAAACTTCTAAAGGTCCTTCTGGAAACTCATGGGCCTGTGCAGGAGATGCTGCTGGTTGTACCTGCAAAAGAACAGGCACAAGAAAATTAACAGGAGTGCTTCCTCCTGCCCCTCCCCATCACATCTTCAGTCTCTTTATGTGGTTGATGCCTGTGGCTTTCTAAGGATGCCGCAGCACCTCCAGCTGCAGACCATAAAAGAGAACCTGCAAGGTGTGCCGATAAGGCTGGTTAAGCCGCCCTCACCACACAAGCATCAGGCTGTTTAAAATAACATGTTTTCTCAGTGAATGATTACCTTCCAGTCTAAGGACTACATAAGGAAGGAAACCATTGCTTTTGTGCTTAGGGTCGTGCGGGGCTGGGATTTCTATCCCCGTGGTTCAGCACCTGGGACGAGAGGAGGCAGCTTTGCCACGTTGGGGAACAAACAGGGTCTTTGCAGTGTCTTTAAAGAGAGGTGGAGGTGCTCACCATTTGCAGGACTGTCACAGAGGACTTTAAACAAGGTTTGGGGAGATTAGCCCAAAGAGAAGGAGGAAGCAGTGCAAACGGGGATGGCAGAAGAGAGTAGGAATGCCGAGGAAGCCGCTCACCACCCAGTCCAGAGGGTGCTCGGTGCTCACCTCCCTCACCCACACACTGACCTGTGGGGCTGTGCATCAGGCAAGACGTGGGAGTCAATGCACTCTCTCAGGGCAATGGAACAGACATTTATTTTTGTTCTATGGGAAGGAAAAAAAAAAAACCAGGTCAAATATTGAAACAGTGTCTCAAAAATAATAAGTAATATTCCTATTTTCAAGTGTTGGGTTTGACAATGGGGCATTGTCTTCACATGCAAACAATTTTTAGCTTTTGCTACGCTCTCTGCATTGCTAGTCAAATTTTCTGCTTGGAAACTAGACTTTTTTTAGACTTTTTTCATCTGCCCAAAGGCTTTACTTTCGCCACTAAATTTACTGCTGGTTCTTCAGCATAGTAAACATATGCGTCGCCTCACAGGGCTGACTTCAGGTTTGATGTGTCCGTATCTGCAGAACGGCAGCCACGGATGTATGTCACAGAGTTCAGCTTGAAGATGGTTGTGTTGTTCTTTATGGGATAGATTCTTTCTTCCTTTCTCCCACAAAGCTGTAAGAGAATAAAAAGAAATTATCTTTCATTGCAAGTCAATTTGTGGGATGTAATGGCACAATTTAGAAAGGAATATTGCAGACAGTAAGGCCACTTGGATTAGAAGTCTTGAATCGGTTTGTAGGGCTATATATTTCCATAGCATTGTGTTTTGTTGTGTGGGGAATTTAATAAGAGATGTAAATCTGCAAACAGCAATGGTAGCACCATAAAATATAAAAGATTCATGTATTATAAATAGGTATGATAAATAAATTATTCATATGAATGTATATCTGGGTATGTGTGTGTGTACATGAGCGCACGTTCACGTTTCTTTTTGAAATAATTAGTGCCAAAGTCTTCTATTGTGTATTGCCCTATGACCTGTGCAAGAGCTTTAATGACATGTCATGCAAAGAGCTGAAGGTAGAGCTTGCTCTGTGCTGAACTGGAGAAGCTCAGACTCGTTAAGGTGGGGGACTATCACAAGCCATGTACTGAACAAAAAAACCTCGGTCCGACGAGGCTCAGGGTCATTCTGGAAGTGCCAAGGCACCCCCGAGAGCACGTAGCTAGCATTCTGGCATGACTAGGGCGTAACGGGTTGCATGGGCTCTCTATGTCACTGTTCAAAATGTTTCTGTAGGTAGATTTGGATTATACCAATCTGCTGCCGTTGCAGCTTTCGGCAGCCACAGCGACAACCTTACTGCGATGACTTGTTTCCCCTGCTCTGACTGACCACATACCTCCTGGGGTGACAGCTTCCCCAGGAGCATGTATGTTGCTCATTACTATTAAGTCACATGAACTATCTGGTAGGCATTTACAGCTATAGGTCCCTCCTGGTTACCCGTGTCAGCTGAAGAGGCTGGCTACACAACCTCCTATTTTTAGGCCGGGTGGGGCACTTCTAAATTAAGGCATGAGTAAAACAGAATTGTAGGAGAGCTCCAGAACATTAGAGAAAAATCCTGCGTGACTTCAGTTATGTTATTAACTTTTCCACTTTTGCTGCAGAAGTTGTTTCTGTCAATATTTTACTTTAACGGTGCTGAATGGGAGGAAGGAGCAGGGTCCAAGCAGATGGCTGTCAGCAAACTGATGACGGCAGTTGAGAATTAGTGTCCAAATACAGTATTTAAAACTTGCTACAGTACATAGTTTCCTGCATATGCATGCCAAAATAAATCTGGTTTGGAGAACCTTTCAGGATCTTTATTTTATTTTTATTTGGAGCTTATTCTATTAAGAATAACTAAACAGGCAGCATACCTTACCTTAGTGGGAGGGTGGACCCGTTGGACAGTAAGTACAAAACTAGATGAACCAGAAAGACCATTCCAACCTTTATTCACTGCAGCTCTTGACTTTCTGAACATCGTTAAGTATCAGGATGAATGATAACCGAGCAATAATATTAATTCATACCCATTTTTCCCTTACTCATTCCTCATGCACACGCGCTGCAAAAATCCTTCTTTCTCATGGCAGCTGTGGGATTTTTTACCCTCTGGATAGTCTTCCCGAAAGAGTTGGTGAGGGATGGGTACCATCGTGCAGGCAATATCTGATGTCAGACTTCCAGGGTACCGAGTAGAAAAGTTTAGGCACCTGAACCAGAAACACTTTTAGCAGATGAGAACGGCAGCAGGTAGTGGCTATTTCATTAAGCACACATCTTTTGGTCTAAGTGTGACTAATATGTTGGTTTAGATACCTGGCTGCAGCGGGGTCAAAGCAGGGTCAGGCTGTCTCTTCTGCAGTGAATTAGAGGCTTACATTCATTATCTTCCAATACCTCATTAAAACAGCTTTAATGTGGTGAACATTTGATGGTAGACAAAAGCTTTAATCTTGTGAATATCAAACACACCTGTGTTACATTTCCTCTTGCGAGCAGTTAGCAGAAACAGGTTAACAAGCTATTTTAACTTCTTAATCTGCTGAATTTGTGTGGAAACCAGACTTTCACCAGTCACCTGAGTTTGAACTCAAAAAAAACCCCTACATACACCCCTAATTTATCAAGCTCTATTTTCAAACTCTGACTGCTCTAGACACTTTTAATCATCTGTTTAATTTTGCACCTTTTTTTTTTGTCCTGATATATTATATGCAGGTTGTACTTAAGGCCCAGATTTGCCCTATTTTTCTTCCTCATCTGACCTAGATTCAAATTTACACACTGTGAAATAGCTAATAAATCCCCATTAAGGTTGTAAAAGGTGAAGGTTCAACCAATGTGCAAGTCATCAAGTTCTAATGTAAAACTGAATGAGCCTTGATATTAGCAGCGGTCTCAAAAAGTGAGGCTGAAGGGCTCTACAGGTTTCCAGGTTTTTTATGGCAGGCTCTGCTTAAAGCACCTAATCCAAGACAACACCGTTAAGTCTGTGCAACAACAGTGACAACAACAGGCCTTAAGAACAGTAAGGAAAAAAAAAATAAATTCCTGCCTTCTCCAAAAATGAAACGTCAGTGTTTTTCCCTTCGCACCCAGAAGCCTGCCACCAAGGCACGTTTTATGCTCCACAGGTTCTGTGGATTTTACTGCAAGTAAATACAGTTCAATAAATATTTCCCAATAAATATTACAACCTCTAAACACAAACATTCATATAAAGTCCTTGTAAAATACATTTCTTTTGTGTATCTCGCATGTCAGAGTTGCCCCCCTGAAACGGGGATTTTTGTTTCGCTGTTGAAGGCTTAGAAAAGTGTTTTGTCTGGCCAACTTGAGAGTGCTGCTTTTCTTTTTTTTTTCTTCACTAGCCATAGAAAGTATTACAATGATTTACAGAGACACGCCGAAAGTAAATTATGTTGTAAACGCCTGTCCCTTGGGTCGACAAAGAATCACAGGGAAAAAATGCAAAAAGTTTGAAATTCCCAACAGCAAAGGTTGACAGGAAAATATGGTGTTGTTTTTCTATGAGTAAAAGTAACTTTTATGTTGTGTTTTCCCATGAGAAATTATAAACTTTCAAAGGAATTTTAGTCTCTTGTATGCACACATAAGAGCAATTTATCTGGTACTGCCCCAGTGAAAACACTGTTAAGACTTTAAAGCTGTTAGAACTATGGCTGAACTTCATCTAGGCTGCTACTACTTATTTGTTCTTGCTGCCTCTTCTTGTCAAAACATTTACTCAGACTTCGAAGAGTTGCAAGTTGGCAACGTGTTAATAATATTAGAATGCATTCGTGTCGGCCATGTGGCTGCAATATTTGAGTAAATTCATCACTTATTTAATGAATAATGAATTCACGAGAGTAGCTATGGAGACGTGGAACCATATGTAGTAAATTAAATGGGAACTTGTCAACGTACAGTAACAGTGAATGTCACCAAAGTAGTTGTGTCTGTTTTATAGCAGTGGTGATGCACTTACATTGAGGCTGGTAGGTATGTATTTCTTACTAGGTATAGTACAGCTACATTTTTTCACACCTATGTTTCAGCAGTGATTTCTAACAGGTGTGGTAATAAAGTGAGAATTTACGCAAGTTTCTCTTTGGTATATGCAGGAAAGGTGGAAGAATCTCAAGATATGCAATCTGTAAATTGCTGTAAATTATTTTGAAAAGAAAGGAAAGAGAACTGCAGGGTGGTTTTTTTCTGATGGGAAAATGTCACCAAAGAAAAGGGGTTGGATGTTACTCAGCTCAATTCTCATCTGCCCTAGCGCATAATGGAAACTCCAGTCATCAGGGAAGTCTTCCAAGACAATTAACAGGGAAAATCAGGCCTAAAGGATAGTAGCGGATACAGAAGATTCTCATTAACAGGAAATTCTGAAAAGAGAGCGGTGCCTAAGTTCAGAAAACTAACTCCATCTTTCTGTTTGGCTTCAGAGCCAGAAGCAGGCTTTTGGATATTGTATCAGGACTCGCTAACCTAAGAGTGTTGTCCTGGTGGTGGCTGAAGCCCATGGGCCTCCTTACCCCCTCCCCACAGGCAGGACAGCCTTAATTTCCCCAACCTGTGCCTCAGGGTATTCTAACTCAGCTTCTCCTACTGAAGCTGCAGCATATTCACTGGGGTATAATTTCTAACAAATGTTTTAAAGGATTAAAAGGAGAAATCAGCCATAGAGTACATCCTCAGGAATTATCTTAGTGAATGGGAGACTTAAATTTAGGTCAGTGATAGCAGTCAGACAGGTAAGGAAGGCTTTCAGTATTGGTAGCCTTCAGCTTCCAGCTCTGATTTTGCAATATCCAGAGCTTTTAGATAATCTGTGTTGATGGGCTGCACTGTCAAAATGGTGTAAGAAACCTAATGGTTAATGAGATTCTGGTTAGCCAAGTGTATCTATAGAAGTACATAACATCAGCAAGCAGACGATATTTGCTTTTGCACATGAAGTTTCACCTGAAAAACACCAATGGTGCAATCCTGGTGGCTAAGGAATTTGGGACCTCCCAGTGAAAGCGTCAGCTGATGAGGGGACTTCACGTTTTGTGCTTAGGTGCTGTGTTTAAGTGGAGAAACCCTGTTGTCGATCTAGATGATGGTCCTTTGTGCAAAGAGGCACAGCCTCACTGCAGTCAATAAGAATAAATAACATTGTGATACTATATACAGTGCACACACTGTACTCCTGACAGTCAAAATGCAGGAAAGGAGATAATTGTTAAGAAATGGGAGCAGAACTCATAAAGATTACAGCTGTCTCTATTTTAAATATGTTGGAAGACCACATCCAGCTAAATCCTGGCTTCTGGTAATGTTTATGCTCAGGACATCCCCTGAGGTTTCTGAAATTTTAAATGCTTGAAAACACCTACAGACATACAGCCTTTCAGTTCAGAGCCAGTTCCAGTCTTGTCACATTTCAGGCATAGGACTCATCTTTCCAGCAAGTTTTTCTTGAAGAACTCACTTTTATCACCAAGCCTAATGATAGACTCCTATCAATCATGGTTATAGTATCTACTCACTGCCTCTCTACGCTGAGTAACTCAGAACCCATCTTCATAAAGTCTGTCAACTGACCCGTTTTGAAACTTAGCTCCTGAGATCTTCCTACGATTCATTACAAAGTAATTTCTGGGATCCATGTCACACCTATAAAAGTTTCCCTTTATTTTTTCAGCTGTTGAGTTGCGTTATATCTCGTCATGTCACGTCATGTTGAATAGTATTATTGCCTTCAGAAATGATGGGTTAGAGCATGACTTAATGTGTTTTGAATGATGTGACACAATGTGACATATGTCATAAAATCATTGTCACCCATCAAAAAAAGTGACAGATCAAATTCAAACAAAACTTACCATATACTTTTAGTGGCTACCCAATCAACTAAAAACAAATATTTCAAGTCGTGAGCCAAACGCGTGGGAGTGTGACTCATTTTTCGTCAGTCCTTACATGCCTAACTTGGCATTTTACATTTCTTCCACATTTCTTCACATTGTATTATCCATTTTGTAGGAAGGAAACTTGTTCAGTTCATTTATATTATTCAGTCTGCACATTTGTCAGTCCATTACTTCTAAATATGTTCTTCTAGTCCTTTTCATGAATCGTCCCCATTTACCTTCTCTTTCTGGATGCATTTGAGTTATTAGCACGTTATGAAAGTACCGACATACAGAAAAGGTTGAATTTGTCATCTTGCAGTGTTGTACAGCAAGCCAAACTATCAAGGACAAGGAAATAATTTTCTGTAATTATACATCTGAAGAAAACATTATCTATTAAAAAATATCGTACGGTTTTATTTCCACTCTACGTATCTGCTCATTAAACATTTCTAATAAGGCAAGATAGGAGGGAGAAAATAAAAAATACTTTTGCCTTGTAAATGAATTGCTGCACCTTCTGACTAAACCAACATCAACGCGGGAATAAGCCGAAACAGCTTTTAAAGACTGGAGTTGGGACAACTGGCAATGTTCAATAAGGGGTACATTACCATTGCACTGTTTGTAGAGTCAAAGACTGAAGCCATTTCCAAAGAGGAAAGGCAGCATCATTCAGTGAAAGGATGTGAGAGATGATGTGGGTGCGATCCATCGTTGTGATCACATAAGGGAACCCTGAAATGTCATAAAATCCCACTCTGATCTGTTGTCACTACTGTTGGTTGTATGGAAAATTAACACATTTAATTAACTGCATGACCAAAGCAGCTGTTACCTTATATAAAACCTTGAACATTGATGCCCGGCATATCCCACTAGGTGTTCGAATGTGCCAGTGGCATAAGACTGATTATAGTTTTATACCAAATGGCACAGCATGATTCCACTTGCAACACGCTCAAGTCAAGATCTTCCTTAAATTCTTCATCGGGCATAATAATGCTCCAGCCCAAATTGCTTAATGATGTTGTTATTCAGGACAGCCAGCAAGACACACCACACACAGCAAAACATGTCCTGGCCAAAACAGCGCCTTTCTCTGCTTTTGCTCCTGACATCTAAAAGTGTTCCTGCTGCTTAGGCTGTGGATATGTTTGGCATGTGATTTCCATTGGACTACTACAAGTACTATTTTATTTATATTCCACTTCTATCATTTATGGCAGACGGTTACTTACCTTAAATTTTTAAAAAATATCTTGCCTGCAGAATTTCAAATTAAAAGTGAAGTATCTGAGTCAGAGGCAACTTTGAGTTCAGTTATTTTTACCAAAGTTTGTGGGTTTTTTTTCAGTGCTTACCCTGTGCATGCAAGCATCCATAGTTATACATAGTTTTCTGATGCTTGGAAATACTTTTCTCCTATACATCTGTCTGTATAGAGTTTTCTGTATTTACACATTTAAAAGGTAAACCTTTTCTACATAGCTGAAATAGCGACACATTATTGCATTGTTGATGATGGTATCTTGAACATTTTCTAAATGCAGTTCCAGTTATAATTCAAGATTTCAAATACAACCACCTCTAGACATGGACAATTTTCTCTCTTGATATTTTTACTCCTAATTATCTTTCCATTCCCCTTTCTACGCCGTGATAGCTACAAATGTGTTGCGTCTAGAGGGTGTACGTTATACACAGAAGAGGCCAGTTTCTCAGCCAGCGCAAACTGGCACAGCCCCATTGATTTCAGCAGAAACATTCAGGCTTAATGTGTGGCCATTAAATAATATCTAACTTGCATACAGTATTTTCTTCCACAGGTTTCAAATCATTGCGAGAGAAATAGACCCCAATCCTGCAAACACTTATGTGTGTGTAACTACACATATGGGAATAATCCCATTAAATCAATGGGATTACTCGTGTGCATAAAGTTAAGCATGTGTGTAAGTGCTTGCTGGAGCTGGGCCTGAGGGAGAAGAGAGGGTTTTTGAACCATTTGTACAGTGGGTGTGAATGCTCATATTCCAGTTTTGTGGCTTCAGAATGTTCCTTTCAAAGTCAAATGTTATTTGTGAGGGAAGAATTTGCCCTCTTTTCCATCAAGTCAGGACATTTTAAGAATCTATAAACAATCGATCGTCATAGCGCAAGAACCACTTAGGAGGTCTCCATAAAGCTGCGCAAACTAGTTACAGCATATAAATTACCTGACAATTTTGGGGCCTTCTCTGCCTGCAAGGTCTTCTCACATAGCCTTTCAGATCTGCAAATTTATGTCAACAAATTTGAATCTACAAGTCGTAAACTGTATGTAGTTGTTATTCACGTGGGTTTTTCTTGGTAACCTCAGGTGGAAGGATTCCTGGACCAGATAGTTGAAAATGCAAAGAAGTAAATAGAAATAGCAATTATGAACTTGGGGCGGCGGGTGTGGGAAATCTATACACAAAGAGAAAACCAATTCAGCTAAGGCAGGGGGTGCAAAATTTCCCTGTGTAGGCAGGAGATGGTTGAGCTGGAAGTATTCTGGGAAAAAAGCAAAAATATAGACAATACAGTGCTCTGCCTGGAAAGCCCTGTTATCTGTTCAGGGAACAGCTAAGGGCTCCATCAACTTAGCATCAGATAAGGAGAGTTCTTGTCTGAAGGTCCTCTGTCCTGCCATGCACCTGGTCTGGTTCCTTGCACACTAGGCTAAGAGAGGTCTAGAAATGGGAAAGAAAAAGGGACAGGTACCAAGTGTTTTACAACAATACACTCGGGAAAAACGAAGAGGGGGGGAAAAAAGAAAAAGAAAGAAAAAACAATTTTTGTAAGCAAGTTTCTAACCAGCAGAGCGTCAAGGAAATCCCAGAAGACTGTTTCCATTGAACTTGTCTGTACCTAATCCTAGATACGTATTCTCAACCAGGATTCTTCAGCTTTTAGAGTTCTTCAGAGGCAGATTTTCACAGGCAAGGGAAGCTCTGCACATCAAATTCCCAGTTCGATAACTGGGTGATGTTAAGAGCATGTCCTTTATCTGCCAAAGATGAAGAACTAGTAACTGAAAGTGGAGAAACTCCACTTATCCTTGGACCATTTTGATATCTATTCACTGAATGAACTGACAATTTATACCAGTTTCTCAGATCCTCATGCTCCAGAGTAAACCCTTGGCAATAGCCAGACTTTAAAATAAATGCAGAAATATTAACACATGAAATACTACTATGCAATATCAAATATGACCGTGTGTATGTATGTGCTCATATATAACTATTTTTATATAGCATTTGAACCCTGATACTTCATGTTCCTATCAAAGCTGTTGAGAGTAACAGAGAACAGTATGTGACAGTAAAAAGCATAAGGACTATAACAAGCTTGACCCTTATATTTTACAGAAATAAAACTGGAAAATTGTGTGTGGTCGTCCTCTGATGCCATACTCAAGATTTTTATTGCAAACACCTTTCTTCAAACATCCATTTAACATGCATCCATCTGTCAAGTAATGTTTTCCACAGCAGTGTTAATGTGCATGTGCCCCCTTCCACTTTGGTAGTTCACACCTTTAACTAGGGCTGGAGCCGGAGTGCAATAAACAGGCTTCCACAGTTTTGAGTATAAAAGGCTCAAAATGTGAGAGACATTCCATCAAAAACAACAAAAGACCAGGACAGAACAGTCCGTAGGTTTGGAAGACACAGGGAGTGGTGGGCTTTACAACCTTTCTTGCAAATACCTCTCCTAAAAAGTAAGAGTGATGAATAATGCCTCAAAAGAGAGGGTAGAAAGTAATATCTGATGGGAAGGATGCATTCACAGGCTAAAAGAAGCAGCACTTGCCTAGCTCCCAACCAGGTGCCGTGTCTTAACTTGTTTAAAAACACTTCTGGTTGTGTTTAATTAGTTATGACAAAAGATCCTTGAAGAATGTTTCAGTTCAAGCTCTAAGTTTGCCTACAATATTTTACCTTTGTTCAGGAAAAAAGTATCAGTGAGATAGAAAAACTTGGAGAAAATACAGTATGAAAGTTACTGCCTTAATGAAATATTAAAAATGCATCAGGAATACTGTTCTGGCATTAAAAATAAACAATAACATTTCTTCCTAGTTACGGTTCACTTCAATTCTTTAAAAATTAATTATTACCTCTTTAAATATTTGATTAAATTAGATTTGGGTGGGTTATCGCTATCCACAAAATACACGTTGTAGTGTATAAATTTGTTTTCTTCAGTTTCTGACACGTACAGGCATGTTATACGGTTGTTTGATTATTAGAAAACTAAATCCAATGACTCTGTTTTGGCAGTTTGCAAACTACATACTACTGAATCCTGTCACTTTGAATGAAAATGCAGTATTATGTTAGAAATCTCTAATAAAAGAGGAAAAATAAAGCAGCGAAATTACATTACATGATACTTGGGACTTTCACATCATATCTTATCATGTTGCTATATCTCATACTGTAGAAAGACCACATTATTTTTAATAATGGTTAATTAGAATTTGGGGATAATAGCTTAGAAATCATAAGAAATATCTAGGCATATAAAGTCTATTCTCCTCTCAATGCATTAGGATTTATGAGTATAACTACTTAGATAGCAAGGGGAGAATAAACCCTGTAGCATGTCCTAAAAGAGGTAAGACAATTATTTCTCAAGTATTATGATAAAAGTAAATTAGTGTGTCCAACTGGATAAATAAGAAACATTGCTGGGTGAATACGGTGGCTGATATCATTATGAAACATTAGTTTAAGTGAAACACAGGTATTATAAAGGTGATTTATTTTTAATAATAGTAATTATTATTATTATTATTATTATTATTTCCTTCAGTCTTCCCTTTCTGCCCATATTTACACAGAGAATTAGGGCTGCGGGGAGGCCGGCTTGGTAGTCCATGTTCCCATATGACTAAACAACCAAACTAAAAGTTTTCTCCATCACTTTCCTTGCCCACTCCTGGAGCAGAGCGTTTCAGGGTTAAGAGAAAGGTTGTCGCTCCTTGGCCTCTGTACCAGTATTGCTAACAGGAAAACACAGAGGGGAAGGGTTTGCTTTGGCACTGGGGATGAGGACACACACCAGCCAGGCGCGAAGTCGAGAGGCGCAGTTCAATCTGTGTAGACCAGCAAGGAGTCAGCAGGAGTTTTGGTCATTAGAGACCAGAACCAGATTTAGATGTGTGATAGAAGAGATAAAATAAGAATCTATACTGCATTTTCTAAACCACAGTCACCTGAGTTTTCCTTACCAAATTATTTAATTACTAGCATGTCTTTATCAAGAAAAAGTAGACATTGGCTTCATGGCTGAAACAGCGGAAAGGATGAATGTATATTTTTTGAAAGATCAGCTCAAGTGGCACTTTACCTGAAATCAAATATTCTGAGGTTCACAGTGGGGTTTCTATTTCATGCTTCACCCAGAGATAGAAATGATTGAGTCTGAACCAAAAAGGAAAGAAGAACATTTAGATTTTGAGGATGTAGCGCTCTTCTTTCAACTACATTGAAAATATCTTACTTAATCCTTGGAAAGCCAACATTTAGGGGGAAAAAAAAAAAAAGTCCAACCTTCCCTTTAAATTAGTATCATAATATCACAATGCCAACATCTGGCTCCTGAGCACGTACGATGGCAGCTTTGAAAGGGTACTTGACTTTGTGGCGAGGTGCTCTGTTCATTGTTCAGATATTGTAGATGACACTTCCCCTCGACTTGCTCCACAGCCCACAGCTCGCTTCAGCCTTGCGCCGGGACGGCACAGGGGACGCTTTCGTATGGGCTTAGGCAGAACACTTGCTTTTCAAATCGATCATTCATCAAGACTATATAAAATATTGTGCAAGACTATAAAAAAAAAATGCAAAACAGCATTAATTGCAAAATTTGTTGTAGTTCAAAGGGTTCTTTTTTCCTTAGAGATTTAAAATGGAATTTTTTTGTGGAAAATATTGTTTTGATTTTAATGACTGGGTTAAGGTTTTTGCTAATTATATATACCTCAAAAATACTGTATAGAGCATTAAAAATAAATAAAAATGAGTTTTATATCAGAATAAAAATTGTTCCTGCAGATCCATCATCAGGATCTCATACTTTTCCTCGCTGGCTATGCAGAAAATTCAGGCTTCAGACTTAAAACATCTGTTTAACTCTCTAAGGTGGGAAGGATTTCCAGACTCATTATGCATCCTTTCAGCCATTAAAATGCCCAGGTAACCTCACCTCTTCTCCTTTGAAGGAAAGTGCCCACCAGGATGTATACTTTTTGTCACCTAGACCTGACTGCAGGACTCAGCTCCCTGCACTGCATCGTGCAGCTCTATCTTTTACTTGTTTTTTTTCAGCCTGAGATGCCTAACTTTAGAGAAAGATTGAGCTATTGGCATGAATTACACCCATCTATCAAAGTAGCACAGGCTTCTCAAACTAAAATAGAACTAGAGTGGACTGAAGAGGCTGAATGAGGCATTCATCTACCCTTCGTTGTGAAGTAGAGACACCCAAATAATAACAGTTAAATCCGGAGGAATATCAACTATCTTGTGGAGGATGAGAAAGAAAGTGTCTGGAAAACCAGCCTGCAGATTGAACTCTCTTCCTGCTTCAGAACCATCCTCGGGTGCTTCAGCTCAACAGCTATAGACAGCGCTGAAGCACTCAGAGCAGTAGGGCAGGAAGCTGGGCACAGGCAAAAGCGCAGGAATAATGTTTTCATGATTATATATGTAATAATCCGAGCTTGATTTGCATATTTTGATTTTGCTATTCAGTAAAGTTGGGTCCCTGAGGCACTTTGTAAGGTCAGTTGGGGGGCACTGGCAACTGGCGCATGAGAGGCAATAGGGAGAGCTGGCTCACGGCCAAGAAACCTGCCCAAAAGTGGAAATAAACTCTTCCAGTTTGGGGGGTGGGGGGGTGAGGAAAAAAAAAGGAAAGGAAAAAAAAAGCAGCTTTGGATGGGAAGACTGTTTCCACAGCCAAGAAGAACTATTTAAGTTGGCTAATATAACGCGGCCAGTTGATCCTTTGCCTTTCATATTCCTGCTTGCCTGCCTCCCTCCTCCTCGGGACCATTTGAAGACAGGGAAGCAGCAGGCAGATGCTCCTGGCCCATGCTGGCGGGAGATCAGGGGCACATCCGAGCTTCTTGTCTCACTTCGGAGGCACCCAGCTGGGAATCGTGACTCACAGATGGGTCACGAGGGTCTTGCCATCAACTTGGGAAGATGATGAATTCTCAAAACTTTTGCAACTGTAAAAGAAAGGGAAAGGGGAAAAAAAAAAAAAAAAGAGGGAAAAAATTCATGTGAAGGGAAGGAAAATTTGTTCCATCTCTCTGCCACTTCTGTTGCTTTCCTTTGTCCTTGGAGGGACAAGCCGATTAAGATGGTAAGGAGATGTTTACCTTGTCCCCTTAGCTCCCACAGCTGCCAGCAGCAGGCCGGCTTCCAGCCATTCCTCATCCAGGAGGGAAAAAGGAAGAGAAAGAAGAAAATCCACTCAGCTGAGGTTCAGCAGAGACGAGCTCTTTTACTGAATAATATCCACGCAAGACCAGGACTCCACCCTGCAAACATGACCCCAAAATATTATGCAGGTGTAGCCAAGAAGGACCCTATAGGATCCCAGTGTTGCAATGGCCCAGGGTCACTGGAGGTTTAGGTTAAGGATACAGCAAGTTCTATGGTGGCATCAGCCCCCATTAATCTGCTGGGTCCCACTGCCTTCAGCAGCCCAAGAACTGTTAGATCCATTTTACAACGATGAAGTATAACCACATAATTAGATGTTGCTTATTCATCCAAACCATACGGATAATGCAAGATAATGCCTAACAGACAGTAGGTACTGGTGTTATTCAACCTGCCACGGGATTGGCCTCACAGTGACATAGAAAGCTCAGTGCATCCTGCTCCACAAGTCCCAGTGCTTAAGGGAAAGGAAATTTTTTTCTTTAGTTATCATGATATTAAAACTATCGGGCATGCATGAAGAGATGGCTTTCCAATTTGTAGGAGACAATGCAAAACAGAATGTCCACAGCATCATGAGTAACCAGGCACCAGAAGAATATATAATTAGCTACAAAACACCGAGGGACTACAAGGCAATAAACTCAAACCTTTTCTCCAGCAGCAAGGACTGCACAGACTGGCTATATCAAGTGCAAGCGGGACCTGCCATGGTATAAGGAAAAAAGGATGGAAAGCAAAGCAAGTATGCTTGTAGGTTTAAGGAACACTACTGGATTTGATGAAAAGTCTAGATTGTGCAGTAGAACAATCAGTAACAAGAAAAATATGAAAATTTGCAGCGTCATGTGGGTCATAAAGAAGGAAGGGGAAAATACAAAAGGGATTGGGCTGGAGAAGAGTTACCAGCAAAAGGAAGGAGCTGATGAGCAAGAATGAAGACAAGAGTGTTATGCCTCTGTCTCTAAAGAATATTTTTCATTCAGTTCCTCACAGATTAGTAAATGAATCTCACTGTACGAAAACTTACCAAGTGCATGATGATATTGACTATGCAGCAGCTCCCTACCTTTTTTCCCTCCACCTCTCCTCTCTAACTGTTGCCACGTGAAGCACCATCCCAGCCTGAACATGTCGCACCATTCCTGCTTGTCTCTCTCTGCAGCTCGTACAGCCTTCATTCTCACAAGGGAGTGAAAATCACCACATAATTAATTTTTTGTAGAAATACTTTTGTTCTGCTGGATTCACCCCAGAGGACGAGACATTTTTAAATGTAATTTTTTCTGGCAGTGGTCATTCTCATACCCTTTTCCTTTTGCAGTGACAAGTAGGCTCCCTCTGATCCATTCAGAAATAAAAAATAAATGATATCACATCACCGTTACTGATATATTTCCTTATTATTGATATATCTCCTTTATTGTGGTGTTTTCCCTTGGGACCTCTTTTTCCAACAACATGGTCTGCTGTCAACAGGTTAGATTCAAGAATAGAAACATATTTCAGACGCCGGACCTTAAAGTTAGTAGCCTTTAACAGAAGTGCAGAAAAGGAACTGTGTTTGATAATACATAAGGATGAAGCCTTTTTTAAAAATACAAAAAGGACTAAAAAAGGTCCTTCCATGGAATGAATCCACATGGATTACCCACCACAATGCTCAAGAGATTTTCTGCCTTATCTGTTCTCAGACGAAGTTAATGTTCTCACTTAGCTCTTTCCTCCTGCTGCCCTTCCCATGCTGCCCACAGTCACTCCTTCTCTGCCTTCCTGCAGCCAAAGCCCATCTCAGTTGCTCCTGTCCCACCTTAGTCAAGCACACGAACCCAAAATCCATCTGCAACCTCAATTCCTCAAAGCCAATGAGTGTTACCTTCTTTGTTTGAAGGATTGAGATATTTCAGCTGATTTGTTTGCTTATTTTTATACATTTGAAGGTGGGCGCTCTTCTTGGCAATATCACTCAGTGTTGTCATTAATTACCTGGTTTGACTTACGTAGGATTTTTCTTTTAATGGGTAGTAGTAAGAAAGAATTACAAGTAAGCTCAGAGATCTAACTCTGTGTCTTCTGGAAGTGATCTAACTGTTGGATCAGTGTGTCCCTGGCACATTTGTAGAACAAATTCATATGTCAGCTTCCACAAAGCACTGGTAGTGTCTAAGCTTGCCAGCTCTTCCGTTCTACTGCAAATGAAACAAAATTCAAACTTTAAATCCAGCCTCTGCAGCCTGTTCCAAGACTGAAATCTAAGCATGCAGATCAGAGGCCACCTCTCCAGTGTTGGTTCTTGTTAATCAAAAGCTTAAAGGGACTCCTTTTTTAAGATGTGGGTTAGATATTGCTGAAACCTTGCAAAAAAAGAAAAGCATTTTGAAAAACATCTTTTCAATGCGCCAAAGATGTTTTGAGAAGCGCAGCTCTCTTGTCGTTTCCATAACTTAAAACACCTTCTGGATCAGGTAATCTCAACAGACTGGCACACCCACCCGGGCCAAAATTTCATGAGTTATGTATATATTTTGCATAAAGTGAAACAGCGAAAATGTTCACAACAGCTTTGCTTAGCTGGCCCCACCTTAATTGCTGCTGTGCCTACAGAAACTTCACTTAGTCTTAACACTAGCTTTCTTTTAATCAAGGTCCTAATTTGCATCCTGTACAAGTTTTCAGCTTATGACTGATTTGAAAATGCTACCCTGTCCCTAGAGGGTTGATATATATTTCACAGGGTATGATAAATAATGTTTTTAAAACTCAAATAAACAAGGTCTCTGAGTGCTTTTTCCTGAAAAGTTTTACTACATTTATGACAATTTAAATATGCCTCTTGAGAGCCAAACCATGAGTTAAAGAACACAACAGGACCAGACAAGAGAGCACTTGCATTCTAAACACAAAGACGTTTTAAAAGAATACAAAGGCTGACATTTGCCCCATTCCTGGATGACCAAAAATACATAAATAAATTACTAAATAGGCTTATTACAGACTCATTCTGCTTTTTCATATACCTACAGCAAAAATAAATCATGTTTTAATGCATGAAAACCAGGTGACAATGTATTTGAATTCGGTATAAAATAATGAGCTGTATTTTCATTTGAGACGTGTCAAAATAAAATACCACTGGGAGAAAGTGTGTCTTACTGAATCCTTTATAATAGGCAACATAACCAGCAATGTGTGAAACCAGAGAAATTCAAAACGGCATACTAAGAATCACCTTTAAAAGATGGCAAGAGTGGGTTATCTTTTAATTCTTTCCAGCTCTTCCTATTAGGAGAGGTCAGGGCGAGAAGAACCCTAAAGAAGATTTTGGGGCATACTAGGGAAAGAGCTGGTCTATGGCAGATATTGGTATTTTGGGTAACGTAATGCCCACCAGAGTGCACAAACCCAGAGTGGGGCTGCCGGGGCTCTGGGCTGAGCACAGGCAGGCAGGTCTTGAAACTCAGTCTGATACGACCAACTGCGTTTTGGGGTATTTTTTAACCTGTTACAAACTCTAATCAGTTTGCATGGGGGAAATGAAAGGTTTCTTGTGCATGAACATGTAAACCAAGAATGAATGAAACACAGCAGTGGCTCACTTGTCTTCCCATGGCGGAAGAGTGTTCCCCCCCAGTGCCCCACTGAAATGGAAAAAGAAAAAATAAAAGAAAGTAAAACAAAATGTGGGGAGTTTTCACAGTTAACAGAATGAAGCAGAGGTGGATGGAGAAGTGAACCTCAGAAAGGCACTGCCTCTCTACCACCTCCCTGTAGGAGGGACACTGGCGAGTACACCCTGTTCCTTGGGAGATCATTAATACAAATTTATTTCTCCTCTTGATCCGAGTCTGTATTTACAACAAAAGCTTCTGCCAATGGTTTGGCTTTTGCTGTGAGTATTCGCACATCGGTAGCAGACACTATAACGCCCATCACACCTGTACTGTAGGCAATAGCTGCACCTGCAAAGCGCCTGAATAGTCACAATGTGCTCGTCCCTGCAATAGCTAGCAGATGAACTCACAGTAAGTCAGCATCCATCCAAGCACAAAACAGGTTCATTCAGAGGGAGAGGGTTTTAGCTGATGCATTTTGGCCCTCCCATGCAAGCTGTATTTTAAAGGCTACCTGAGGCCTCACCTCCCACTTTAACCAGTCGCCTAACTTTAAGCGCAGCAATAGTCAAACCGGCATCAGAAAAGAGATCAGAGGACAAATATGTTTCCTTCAGTGTGCAGCATCCCTTCCATTGCCATCTCGGCTCATCTCTCCTCCCTTTTCCAGGCAGCCAGGTGTGCCCGTGCCTCACCATAGGGTCTTGAGCAGACACCTCCCAGCCAGTGCTGGGCTAGGGTGCCCCAGGCACTGCCCCACT
Organism: Phalacrocorax carbo; assembly: GCF_963921805.1. Classification (NCBI taxonomy): domain Eukaryota; kingdom Metazoa; phylum Chordata; class Aves; order Suliformes; family Phalacrocoracidae; genus Phalacrocorax; species Phalacrocorax carbo. Next base: position 4,275,574 of record NC_087517.1, read on the forward strand.
GCCCTGCAGCTCTTCATGCACCGGGCTTCCTTGGTGCCTCGGCACAACGTCGTAACTCATTAGCGGCGGTCCTGCACCCTCCTGCACGGCTCAGTCTAACATGGTGTCACACCAAAATTAGATGGGCGACAGATGCTCTTTCTCCCCCACCCCATTTTATCAGCGGGATAAAAATAAGTGATTTAAATGAATCTTTCTTTAGTACCCAAACAGCTAACCCTGCCTAATATTTGTAGTCTAAATAATCACCATATGTGACAGTGGAATACAAGTTTGTGGCCCTTTTTTTTTTCTTCTTAAATAGAAGTTAATCCAGCTTTGAGCTGGATTAATTCCCAGTGAGGCTTGGGGACAGACAGCTGTTTCTCTTCTTTTGCCTGGGAATATTGCCTCAAAAATCCACCTATACCGATCAGCATCCCTGATGGAGGCAAGTTGTGCTCATTTCCGAGCCCGCGTTCACATTCAGGGGCAGCACTGCGCTAGTGTTTTCTCCTCATAAAAAAAAAAAAAAAAGGAAAGAAAAGAAAAGGTACGACATTTGGAAATGTGTTGTTAACTATTTTGCCATGAAATAAGAAAGACTTCGAAGCTCCCATCTTCATTTGGAGCATTGGGAAGGAAGGATATTTGCAAAGGAGACATTTGACAGGAAAATCAGTATTAGCCTGTAGGGCAGTAGTGGAGCCAGATAAATCCTGTGCTGGCTCTTAAGGCTGAAACCTCACAGAAACAGTTTTAAGGAAACAAGCCCTGAAGTGCTTATTTACCCTGTGCCACATGACAAGCAGTGGTGAAAAAAAACCAGCAGGAAAGAAGAGGAGCAAAAGACTAAATCAAATACTATTCCCTACAAATAACTTATATTTTTCAGCCTGCTCACCCCCCAAAAAAGCCATGACTGCCCCACCTAGGTTACATAGCCTTTCTCATTAATCCTTGGCCTGGGTACCCCAAAAACTATATCCACAGCCAAGACAATTACACAGCGACGCTGTTTTGGCTGACAGTCACAGAAGGTATGTGGTATCCAATCAGCATACTTCAGCAGAGCAGTCAGGGAATATTATTTCTAAAGTAAGGCTGAAAATCATACCTGAGATTTGAAGGTAGAAGCAGTTGCCTGGCAAGGTTTAAACCTCTGTCTCCTCCGGTTTGTTTTCTCAAACAGATTATGTAAGCAAGTCAACTTACACTTAAAATGTGGCTCAATCTGTGTTTGTTCTGCTTTTTTATTGCCACATTTGAAAATTAATAATTCAATGGTCGAGTATTAGTTGTCATCTTAGCTGTGATAAAATTAATAATTCATCAAACTGATATCAAACAAATGGCACCTTTTTATGCTGGATGAGAAATATACTTTGCTACATCTGCAGAGCTAAATTTGGTGAGATCCTCTACTTTATTTCAAATGAAATCATATTTTACCAATTAGTATATAATTTTATCAACCTCATTCACTTTAAAATTATCTGTAAAGAAGGCTTTTGCATAGCCGCATAGGTTTGATTTTTTACCAGCGTGTTTTTTTCCAGATGAGCCACAAGACAAGAGCAGTGTTTCCTGAAAAGGCAAGAACCATTCAATCATTTTTATGCCCTTTCCTTCTGATCATGCACTCCCAGCTTTTCCAGGGAAAGTATCCACCATACCTGCAGTGCTCTGGCCAAATTCCAGCTCGGGTAATTACGTTCAGCCTGCCTAAACTCTTGCTGGAGTTTCATTTGGAGAAGGTATTCTCCACTCCCTGCCCTGAGTCGTTGCGTAGCGTTGTGTGTGCCGTTAATCAGGTGCTGTGCTCCGCTCGGCGGGAGCTGGCTGCGTGCCAGCGGTAGGTGAAGCGATTTCCGAGCGTGGAGAGCAGCTTGTGCTAAATTTGCAGAGCATTGGGAGCTCCTTTGGGGTGAGAGGTGCTATGTAAATGTAAGGTCACCGCCGTTATCTGGGGTGCAAATGCATCCAGTGCTGTGCTCAGAAGCTTAGGGAGGAAAAAAAAAAAAAAAAAGAAAGGAAAAAAAAAAAGAAGAAGAAAAAAAAAGAGGAGGAAAAAATAAGGGGGAAAAATTAAAAAGAGAAAAAAAGAAGGAAAAAAAAAGAAAAAGAGAAAGGTCTCGTGAAAAGATTTCGCATATATTCTAAGACACATTTGAAATCAATTTCGCTAGAACATGTGTCTTCCCCAAAGGGTAGATTTATAGCTTAAAAGATGTTCAGGAAAATGTCCTCCAAAGAGGAAGTGCGGCGGAAGGATGGAGCAGGGACAGATTGCGGCCGGCCCCGGGCAGGTGAGTAGATCGATGCGTAGCACCGAGCCCTCTCCTCTGCCATGCTGCCCGCCCCAGCATGGGGCAACCGTGGCCCTGTGGGTTTGGGGACAAGGGGGACAAAGAAGTGCTCATACCACCACCCTGCTGCATCTGCCCAGCCTCCTGGGTCTCCTACAGAGGGGATCCCCTTCTCTGTCCTCGCTTGTGCTCTGCCCTGATACCTTCAAAACTGGCCCAAGCCCGTGGAGCCGAGCTGTAACGTCCTAACAGGGCCAGCCGACGCACTCAGCACTGGCCAGCCCAGCCGTCGGGCCACCAAGCAGCAGAAGACCAGCACTGGCCAGCCCAGCCTTTGGGCCACCAAGCACCAGAAGACCACCCGGCAGCCCTTGATAGCCAGGCGGTGGGCAGAAGGGCAGTTTTGATGTGACAAGCGTGCATCCAAACAAGCGATATGGCGACACACGGCAGTGACAAACAGTATTTTCCAGCTACGGGAATGGTGATGCCACGTGCTGCCAGGCTGCGTCAGGAAAAACTGCAAACCTGCTACGGCATTTGAGAACCAAGGTGCGATAACATGCACCACCACCACCACCACATCCCACTTGCTGCACCTCAAAAAATTCCGAGCCCTCGTTTTAGAAGTTGGTACCGTCTCTTCCTGCAAGTTCACCTCCGCATTCTTCCATCCTTTCTTCATGTTTGCACTACCATATTCCATTACATATATCACATTGCCTATTTGCTTCAGTCCCCATACAACCTCCATAACTGACCTGCCTCCTCCCAATACCATAACTGAGCTCCCATGACCAACCTCTCACTTTAATTCTCTTCCCTTTTTTTTTTTTGAGCTATCGTATGAAAACCCAGTTGGATGATGGGGGATCATGATCGCTGTCACTGAAGCAACCTTAAAGGGACAGACTTTCTAATGCAAATTGAATCCGAAAGCTTGGATTCCTTGGGGAAATTTCAAATTGACAAATTTTCTGAATGGATCTCGCCTAACCTTGCTGCATATAATATATGCATTTATCGAGCTTAATTTTTGGTTAGTATCAAAATGTATTGATCTGCAAGATAAATATTGACTTGACCTCGCTTTCTCTCAGTCTATATTTACTTCTTGAGTCAATAAGTCTAGAAACTGATCTGACAGGAGTCAATAATGGTTTAAAATTCTCAAAATAGTAGCTTTGTTCTAAGGTTGCAATTCTTTATTTTAAAGTTACTGCCTTAAATACATAAAATGCTCAGGAGAACTTAACACTTTACTGCACAAAGCCACTGGGGAAAACATGCGAATGCCAGGAGACCTTTATGCGACTTCAGGCCAACTGTGCCATTTCAGCACTGGCCAAGCTATATTGTAAGTATTTTTAAAGTGATTTACTGCAGTCCATCTTTCGCCCTGTGTATCCTAAAAAATTTGAGCTTATCTCCGGAGGTTATGCCTGCATATCACTGATTGGGTTTGTCAGGGCTAAATTGTCTTCAGCCTTGGGAAAATGCAAACCTTGCTACTGGGTAAAGGTTGTCATCATGAGAATCCCCTCCCTGCCTTAATTTCTCTGCTTAGTGAGGTGGTAATTAACCCAGCAAGATTTTTAGTGTCAAATGTGATCATGTTCTTTCTCTTTCCTCCCGTGTGATGGACAAATCTTCATCGGACAGTACAGCCTTCATACCTTTTTTATATTCATGGCGGCCTTATAGCAAAGGTCGTCACAATTCAGAAACTCAGTTTCCAATTCTTGGGGTTCCTTATGCAGTACCTTCGTTAGGCGGCAGTTTGATGACTCCTGTTACTGGAGCGCAGTGCTGCTCTAATACCTGAGAAATGCTGTAATGTGATGTGAGGAAAACACTGTCATTGTCGAGTGTTGCCCTGTTGCCTAGAGATTGGTCACCCTTCATTGAAATACAGGCAAAACAATGAAAATGAAGGAAAAAAACAGACAAGAAAAAGACACTGAAGATCACCCCAATATATCTTTTTAGGATGGAAATGTCAAATATTCATTTTCTCTCACTGCTAAAAGGAACCAAGGGGTGTATCAGGTACTTTTAAGTGCTGGAGAAAAAGTGATCTGTCTATAATTTTTCCCAAGAAAGAGTTCAAAATTTGGTATCAGTAATTTTCTTTTAAATTTTTGTTGTTTTGAGGCTTTTTTTGTTTTGATTTTTTTTTTACTTTTTAATATAGGTAGCTTTTAGATAAGGTAGCGTACAAGACCATAGCTTTGTATTAAAATAGTCTTATGCCAATACTCATTTATCTGCATATTTTAAAAGTGGGTGAAGCATGAAGCAAAGCATGTAATATACTTAAGGACACATAGGTACAATTAAATGGGAATGAAAACAATTACTTTTCATTCTTGCTGTGTTATTAGACAGCAAGGACTACTGATGGTTGGAAAATAGTTTTCCAAACTGAAGGGGGAAAAAGATGAAAAAAAGTCCCACATTCCCATTTCCACGGATGTAAAAAACCCATGTGAAAGTGGGCAAAGCAAAATTCCTATAGCCAGAATAAAACAGCCACTCCAGAATACTTAACGAGCCAGGAATCACTGCACGAATAGTATGAGATATTGTTTCCAGTCCCCAGCTACAGGGAACTCGAACGAAGGTTTCTCTCGATCATCCATCCCCGAGCCGTTCCATCCCACTATTCGCTTTAATTAAACACAGAGTTCCGCAGCTCCGGTAGGTTCCCTCGTCCTTGAGCAAAAGCTTCAGTCTTGGGCTGTGCAAATAGAGTCAGCCATGGAGTGAGTCCAACTGGAAAGCCAGACAGGGAAAAGGAAGAGGTAGGGCAATGCACAGCTGCTGCTGAGAGCGGGGTGAGGAAGGGGCTCAGGCAGGTCTCCCCCTTCCCACGAGCCTGCCCTCGCTGCTCTGCGGTTGGGCAATCCTCTTGCAAAAGAGGGATGCTCTTGTGCAGTTTCTAGCTAAGATGAGGAGTCCTTTCCTAGAACTGAGAAAAATCATTCCTGGTCTGAACAGGCGAATTTCTATGAAAAGCAAGAACTCCTGATTTCAGGAATCTGCCGTCTCCCGATGCAAAAATCGCTTTGCTGAATACTTTCCAGCCAGCCTCTGTGATTTTAATTAAATAGCAAAGACCGTGTGTCGAAATTCACAGTCTCCGTCCCCATTTACTTGTGGGTGTTGAAAAATAACCTAATAACCAAAAAAATAATAAAAAAAAGTTTACTCTTTACTCAGCAACTTGAACAGATTTCAACTCATTTTGTAGTTGGGAGGAATGCTCACAAAGACAGAGATTTTGTTAACTGAGATCATCGGAGCCCAGCGCTGAAGCAATTGTGCAACTGAGAGATGTATTCAGGCTTATTTCACAAGAATTATTTACTCTTTAAACTACTAATTCACACCTACGAGGAAAAAAAAAAACCAAGGGTTTCAGAGAAACTCTCTGTCTCCCCTGATATCTTCAAGATGATTATCTGAACAGAGGCCTGATTTTCTCCAGCAGCCAAAGGCAGGAGAGTGCTCATCTGAGGCCCTTTAATTCAATAGGCCCTTGAATTGTGCCTTTGCATCCGCATAGCCTGATACTTGCAGAAGGGAGAGGCTGATTTTCATTGTCTGTGCTCTAACTTTCTAATAAACAATAAGCAGATCACAGCCTCCCTCTTTTGTGCGAGTGAAAATAACCGGGTTTTTTTATTATTTTTTAAAATATTACAAAAAGGGACAATATGCTAAAAATATGCAGCGAACAAATATCATCTGTACAGACTGGAAGAGAACCTTCATAAATTAACCTTATTAGTGCATTACTGTAAGCGAATGCCAAAAAAGCTCCTAATTTGCATTAAGATAGATTTTTCAGGTTGGCTGCATGATTTAATTAAAGAAAAGATTAAGAATCATTAAACAAGCTGCTCTACCTTGCAATAACAGAATTCATATCTGATTCAGGTTAACGAAAACACAGATGGTGATTCAGTAACTGTTGAGTTGCTGTAACAGAATGAAAATGATCCCATTAGTTCTCTGGAAATGTGAGGGAATTTGAAAATTAGCATGCAGATACATTGTATGGTGCTAGACAGCTTGGTCTGCTTGGATCATCACTGATTACTCTTTGTTTGGGTTGGCAACACTGAACTTAATAAATGAAAAAATGTTCCAGTATACCACAGTTGGAAACTGTTCAAGGTTGAAATAGGTGTGCAGACTTTCAAGAAGAGAGAGTTAAGTAAACAAATGTCAATCAATTTGGGGCTGGCACTGTTTTTTTCTTCCAGAATGTCTGTTCTTGAGAAGCAAGTGTCATCAAAATTGAAATCCTTTGCTTGATACATATGTTCATGTGGTATTTATTATTACAAAGGTATTTTAAATGCATATCGTTCATTTACAAAGGAACCTCTACAGCGTTTTAATACTAAAAGTTAAGAAGAGCTCCCGGGAAAATGGGTCAGGTTATGCACGTTACTGACAAAGAAATCAAACTTGCTGTAAAAAAGGTGATAGCAGAAGATGTAAAATATAGGTAAAACCCCTTCTAAATATTTCAGTGAATTCAATAAGGCACATAAATGATCATTGTCACCCCATCTGGGAAAGCAGAGCCTGGGCAAGTGCAGTAGTAATTTTGTTCAGCATATGAAATTTTCAAGGCACTCTCACAGAGATAACTGCATTATGCAGTTTATAATACCTGAATCACAGCAACCTTACGACTCCAAGCAGGAGATTTTTATGATGGATCTTGCTGAGAACAGTGCACACACTAAGATCAACATCAAGTTTTCCAACGTATATAGTGACTCATTTTGTTGCATTAACAGTTAGACAGCAGAACAGGAGGGTGTCTTCTTGTTCCGAGAGGTTATTTTTCCCTTTTCTTTTTGACTTCTTAATTTTATTGCAAGTGACTTCAAGGCCAAAAGGTTGTGCATAGGGTGTTACAACAAAAAGGAGGTTGTAACACTCAGACTTTTAGGTTAAAATGTTCTTTGCTTATCACGTGTTAAGATCTTTCAGGAATGATGTAATGCACCAGGGACTATGGTGCTACATTTGCAAACCACCTTTTTTTTAATCATTAATTGACATCATATAATAATGTCCAGCTCACTACTCCCAAAGTGGTGGTAATTAATCTTGTGGAAAAAAAATGACATTTTTAGCTTTTAGCATAGAAAGGTCATAAACAGGTTGTCTTTGGTTTGACTGGATTTTAAACATCTGATCAAAAAATTTTTTTTTAACATTTCTTTCGCATTACCTTGTTTTTTTTAACACTTACATATTTAAAGATTGTATATAAGAGAGATAGCCTCAGCAACTTGGCAACATTTAAAAGCACACATGTTATTACAAACAAGTGTGTCTTAGTTACAAATGAAACCTTTGCTGTTCTTCCATGACTAGCACTTCTTTATGGCTTTAGAAACTGTTTGGTACATGATGAGTGATGGTACTGCAAAACATTGATTTTTTTTTTTTCTTTCTTTCTTTCTTCTCTCATTTCTGAGCCATGGTATGTTCTCAACCAAGGTAAACCACAGAGAAAAACATCATTAAATATTTTCTCAGCACTCCAGCTTGTCATACACTGGCTAAGCGTCCTGTCTTTGTATGGATCACACTGCTTGCAGTTTACATGTAATTGCAACTCCATCTCCCTCCTCTGCTCTTCGAGCAAGAATGTAAAGGACTGTGAATTTTATGTGGTCTTCCCTGTGAAACTGTACAACCGAGGAAGACGTTAAGGGGCTATGCTGTGCGTGCCAACGTAGAGTGTTAGTTGGAAAGGATTGGATTATTGACTAAAGAGAATAGATCAGGATATTAACTGCCAGTTATCAAATGATCACAGGATATTTTGGTAGTTACTGCTGCAAAACTGAGCAGATCTTTTTAATATTCTGCATTGTTTCCATGAAAGCTACAAGGGGCAAAGGAGGATATTTTGTTCGGTATTTGATTTATATTTGTGCGTTTTTGTTTGGATGAGAACTGTGAGAACCCAGTGGTTTTTGGTTCGTGAGAGATCTGGCACATTGCTTTTTTGGTTGTGATTCAGGCGGGTTCACATCCCCTGAGTTTCACTTTGACTTTTGAGTTTGAACAAATCCAAAAAAGTCAAAACAAAACCCCGACGAACCAGCTAACTTTCACATGGTTTCCACCCAAAATTATAAACTTTTCCCCCTTCACAAATGGAAGACGGTATTCAAAGAGATACACTTTCCAAATGCCATTAACTGGAGTTATTTTTAAGTCAAGAGAGGAAGTTGACCCGAATTCTTCTGATTTCTCCAGGATGTGGGGCCCAAACACCCAACTGACCTTCTCAGAAACCTTATTTACCAGAGAGGTAGTTCTGTGTGTAGGAAAAAAACAGAGCAAGGGCTTGAGTCCTCTCCTGGCATCTTTCTTGAGAAAACACGAATACATCATTCCTACCTCCACCCTTAAATCCGTTTGCACTGGGCATTTCAGTGACGGGTTAAGCACAGCAGACTTTCTGGACGTAACTCTGTCCAGAAGATGCCATTCCCTGAAAAGAAAGCTTTCTCACATTCTGAGGGGTCATCTAAAATGGAAGCTTCAGCAGAGACATTTGGATGCTTGACAGGACCTTCTTGTAAACCATGTGTCCTTGGCCAATTCAAGAATACCTCCCATGTGAATATATCACAGAAAATCACGCATACAGTTCTGGCCTTTTTTTTTTTAAAAAAAAAAAAAAAAAAGATAATGAAAAGCAGAGAAACCTCTGAACAATCAGGAATAACTTCCACAAATATCCTCAAAGGAGGAGATTACATATGTCAAATCAAATACCTCTGAGACCTACTTACTCCAGTAGGCCCCTTTCAAAAAACTATTATTCGCCATTTTCAATTTGTACTTCTGCTAAATCTTCATTTATTGTGTGCTTTTCTCAGCTGATGGGACACAGGTAAGAGTTACATTTGTATTCCTTTTTTTCCCTAAATACTGGATTTATATATTTCCTCAAAAAAAAAGATTTAATACTTTTTACAACAAAAGGTTGTTACTGTCATCAACTAACTTACTATTCTTCGGTGTAAATTCATAGCATTGCATTTACTTTTCTTACAAGGAAACAGAGGTAAAGACCACATTGTAAGCACTGGGGTCAGGAGCAGCAAACTTAAGTGCTTGGACACCTTCTCTTGCTTGCTCACTCTTCTTGTGGTTTGTTTTTTTTTTTTTTTTCCCCTTTATCTTTTTCATTCCCTCTTCTGGCAGAATTGCCTTGGTATCTTCAGGATGTTTGGTACTCCTAAGCAAGAAATTACAGCATCTGGCAGCTCTACCCAGGTTATCACCACACATCTAGCGCTAGATATATAGCTGACATTTCACAGGATGCTGGAACGTGCTCCATTATCTCTGTAGAAGCACTTTGTAAACTTGGATGGGATCCAGTTAAGAAGCCAAAAACAATACTGTGGAAATTACCTGACCAGTCAAGTCTATAAAAAGTGAGTTGCAAACAGAATAAGCCAAAGCTAATAATTCTTACAAATATTCCTTGAGCATCCCATAAGTTAGAAATGATATAATTTAGAGTAATGAGGACATTTTAATGTTTTAACATGAATGAATAACAAAAATATTAGTTACGTTTATCTGAAAAATTGTCAGCTTTTAATACTTGAGCCAACCTGATTGTCCACATGTTTGGGATCTTGGACGCTGGCAAACAGCATGTAACTTTACGCCACACACTGAAACAACCTCGTGGGTGGATTATGGGACCCCTGAGAAGCACCAGGCAGCAACGAGGAGCGCTACTGGATCAGACCTCAGTTTGTGTTCCCATGACACTCGAAGGAGGCAAAAGAGGCACATTTTCCACAAGTCTGTAAACATAATGCAGCTTCAAGCAAAAGTGGTGAGAAAATTTTGGATATTTTTTTTTCAGGCATCTACTCTGTCACTGCTGGGAGCTGGGAAATTAAGAGTGTTGCAATAAAATGGACCATAGTCTCTTTACAAAACAGGATGAAATGTTTATATTTGGCTATTACGGTGATGGCCGTTAAAAAAAAAAATAAAAGCAAGCTAAGATAAATAAACATATTAATTATGTGTCAAACCACAGGACAACTCTTGGGACACTGTGATGGGAAGACTCAAATACTAGAGCTAACTTTGCTTCATTTCAAAGCATTTCTTGATGAGCTTTATTAACCTTTAGGGACAAATGAACCTCAGAAATAATATTTGGTATTGTAACCTTCTGTATTTCCTTTTCATCCTTAAAGAGAGGATGATGTCCATCCAACAAACAATCTAAGTGGTGGCAATACATGCGATCCTCGTGACTTAAATACATCCCTGTGCTCAGGTGGGTACCAGAAACTCGTGTCCATGTGTCTAAACTGCGCTGAAAGTTATTTAGCTATGGAAGGACAAGTATTTCCCTCCTTTCCTATTCCTACTGAGAGAATTTTAAATTCACTCAGCTCATTCCCCATAATTTCTCTCAGTAGCCCAATAAAAAGGATAATTTTCTGTTTTTCAAAATCAAAATTCAGAGGGAAAATGCAGCCACATGAGAAGGGCAGAATAATGTTCAGATTTTTTGCTCCAGTGTATAGAATAAGTCCTTTTAATTAAAGCAACTCTCTGGTCAAGCTGACACATCTTTTTTAATTGCAGCCTCCTGTCACCCTGCAATATATTTTATTTTCATTCGTCAGGGTGCGTGAACGTTTCAGAGTGCCCCAAACGAAATTGGGGCTGTCAAAAGATGCGGTGCTGCGTCATCACATAGCTGATGGCCAGGAGCCAGCTCTGTCAACACTTGGCTTTGTACTGTCCGGGGGAGAGAAGCTGATTCTTCAGCAGTGTCTAATCAGTTTAAAACAAATCTGGAAGATGTTACTAGAAGACAAGATGAGATCCAGGCCACAGCAGCCTCTGCATACAAAGAAGTGAAGGGTTTCGTTCGAGGAGAAAATTAAAGAGGTGGAAACAACACTTGACAGTTTCAACACTATTATAACTGCGAATAAGGAGGAGTGCACCGCTGGTTTAGGGAATGGGACTACTGGTACCTAGAGAAAGTACCTTGTTACATCCCCTCTGCTGTAGCAGCAGAGTTATCAGGGAACCAGATCTCCCAGTCAGCAATAGAAATTTTCCTGTAAGTTCTTCAGATCCTGGTTAATTCTTGAAAGGAAACCAAAGACAAATATGTTGCAGCGTAAAGATGACAGGGAACAGTTACCTAATAAATCACAGGAGGTATATATGAAAAAAAGGTAAATATATATTTTCGATTTATAGAACAACTTCCATCTGAGACCCTCAAAAGGTTTCAGAAACTAAGTGTTTTCATACCCAACGTAGGTATCAGAGAGCTCCACAGCCATCTTTCCAGTGCCTCATCTGGAAACCTCCTAAAAGTCCTGGATCACACAGGTATGCTTGCAAATAAGACACTCTGAAGATTTTCTTTGGGCTATTTTTCTGGAAAAGTCCTTCTCCTTCTGACACCATGCAGCAAAGGTGTGATACAAAGGAACGAAGAAAGCCAAACCTCCCTTCCTGTCTGCAGGCACCTGACCTGGCCCACAGATCGATACTGAACATGATATGACCAAGGTGCACACTTTGCCTTGCAGGATTCAACTGCAAGAACAAGCCTGTCATCTTGGTACCTAGAAAGGGAAAGGAAATAGTTAGAAAAGTGGTGGAGGAGCTGCTGGCACTGTATCTCACTGCTACTGAGAAGACGCTGCAGAGGTAAGAGAAGGATGCACCTCTGGGAGAGTCACGTGCTGGGCTTAAAGTAGAAATTACTTATTTTAAAACGATCAGATAAGCAGTGTTATAAAAGATCTGTTACTGGGAATGGGGGAAAAAAAGAAAAAAAAGAGAGTTGTGGATCCATAGGAAATTCTTCCACCAGCCTGAAGGAACTCTTCAATTGCTGTTATGGGTTACAAGCTAGTGGGAAGGAGTCAGGAAGGAACAGAAATGTGCTGCCTTTCTCCCAGCTGTTTTATGGGAACTGTCAGTTTCCATCATCTGCACCAGGACAGCTAATCCCTCAGTAGTCCAGGCCTGCTTAGCTACGTTGGGCCACAGACTCATTGCTTCTAAGTCCTGCAGGAACTCTGACCTGATGTCTCCTGAGCACCGTGGGCCACAGAGTTTGAGCTACCCCCGTTTACCCAGTGAGGTACTGGGTCATATATGGCTATTTTGGATTCTTGAATTTTTCTCCATCTATTGCCTGACCCCACAGAGTGTGCTGAAGTCCACTCCACTAACCTCTACAGCCACTGGATCCAAACCTGTTCAGATTATGTATCAGCAGCTCTAAATACTGGTGTTCTAGCACCATGATGCATTTTTTAATTAGCACAGGGCACTGCAGCATGCTTTAATAACTGCTCTCAGCCTCTTCTCTTCGTTCATTCCTCCTTTCAAATCAGTAATTTCATTCTCTTTCTTCTCTTTTACTCTTTTCCCACTTCACAGTCTCAATGGCAACGGACAGGACATGACCATTTGGTAGATCTGAAAGATTCTGTTCACTCTCACTTTCTCGACTCTCTTCACCCTCACCAAGACTTCACATTGACCACCACGTTATCTGGCAGGGCTGGCATCCTCTTAATCCACTTTTGAACCTTGCCTTTCCTGGGAGGTGCAGGATCTGGCCCAGCGGGTATGAAGTACCCTCTAGCAGTGCTCTGAGCACTTTGTTTCAAGCCAGGCATCAGATCAGCTGAGGACACCTGAAGTGGCTGGAGCGGCTGCGATGGAAGTTGGGGAACTGGCCAACGTGACAGACCTTTCCTGGGAAGCTCACAGGAGGTGCCAGCGCTGCTCCCTGGGGAAGATTCCCATAATAAAACCTAACACTACAATTGACACTAATTACAAACCTTGTTACTAAACTAGATTACAGCCCTAGCTGAGGGCGCAAGGAGAGGGCAGACATACACTGTGGCAGGAAAACCTTCGGCTGCTTAGTTCTTCTCACCCTGACTCAAAACTCTCCTGGCTGAAGCCACAAGGCCATGCCAGCTGCGCTGCTTACCTTGGGAAGAAGCAGAGGGGGTGCTACAAGCTTAGCTGCATCGCTCACTTTGGACTACCCATCTTCCTTATCTTTGGGAGATGATCCCAAACAGCCACCGAGTTTTCCATGGCAAGCAGCATGGGCTGATTTTTACTGCAGTTCAACAATGTGAAAACTGGTCTGCAGATAAAGACCTGAGTCTGCGGCATCTTCCACCAGCACAACGCACGTAACTGTGCAAGAAACCGTTTCATAATTATGAGGAAAAAGCGAGAGAAAAAAACAAACCCAAATTCTTAAACATATTCAGACTCAGCTGGAATTCGGACCAAGAGATGGACTAGCTCTTACTTATCCCTGAGGCACATTCACCTCTCTATATAATTAAGCTCTTGGGCTGTTTTGTTAGTGTTGAGAAGCAGGCTTTGCCAAAAGTCGTCTGGCTTTCTCCCTTAAAACAGTGACAGTTTTTTTTTTCCCCCTTCCTTGCTAAAGAAACCTTTCAATTTCATTGCTTATGTGCTTTAGGTATAATTATTTTTTTTTCACCTTTCACAGTGTTATTTCCTACCCATAAAATTATACAAAAATGGTCATCAGTGAGCCTGCTGAAAAGACCAGTCACCATACATTGCAGAGAATAACCTTAATATTTATAAAAAAAATAAAGACCATACTTCTTTTAAAGATCTTGCTCTAAACAAACTGAATTATTCATGCATAGAATTGTACAGCATTAGAACACCTGTTTTCAATCATGCATAATGTAAAATCACTCATTACCTCACAAGAGCCTCTACATCTCCAGCAATCAAATAGCATTGAAACAGCGAAACAGGTGCTTGGCAGGTGGATCCAAACAGATGTTTTGGGCTCGCTTGTCTTTTCTTGTACAGGTGTGGTGATCTTGTTTTCAACGGCATAATTGCTATTTGAATAGGTGATATTTAATTCTTACGTGCTTTAATATTTATTTTTGCTTCTTCAATTCCTTTTTCCACTTCGTGAACTGCACAGGCTCGGAGCAGCCTATGAGATGCGCGAAAGCTCCGAGCTGAACTGCAAGGCAGAGTAGTGCAACGGCAAGTACGGTTCCTCTTACTCAGACCTTCATCCCACAGACCCTCGCCCGTGAAACTTTGTCCCTTTTCTAGACAACTTGTGCAAAACCACTGCAGAGACCACCACGCTCTCAGCCAGAGGCCAGGTTTTCCTTCATGAAGGATGTTTGAACATCGGGTGTACAGAGATAGGATAAACCACCATGGAAAGAGTTGAAACCTGAGAATGGAGATCTCTGCATATTTTTCCAGGATTCAGTAATGCACTGTTTAAAGGTGTCTGAAAAGGTGAGCAGCCCTAGCACCCCAATGCTGTAAAGAAGCAATACATTACAAACCTTGGCTCTGATTCTGCCCGGACTCCTGTCTTTCGTGTAGGCTCCACTGGAGAGTGACACAGATCAGTGGCCTTTGCTAAATCAGCCTGTGGACATGGCACTCTGCAAAAGCTGCAGAAGCACTGAATCTGCAAGGAAAAAAAAAAATAATAAAAAAAGAAAACCCCTTGGAATTTACAGAATATTCATCAACGGTAGCCAAAAAATGCTTTGGTACTTATAGCCTTCAAGCACTGATTGCTGGTTGGCCAAAGCAGACACGTTCCCACTCTTACTTCAGTTTTCAGCAGCAAAGTGGTAAATCATTAGGAACAGCTTTAAACTTGGCACCCTCTCTAGCATCTCAACAGATCGGCCAAGGAGCGACAAACCACGGTAGCAGTTTATTGCTCTGACAAGTCACTTGTGCCCAGGCTGTGTTTGCTCCTCATGGTCCAACATCTTGAGGATGAGAGATAACCACAGGCTGCAGTGACCCGCATCGGTGCTTCATGCAGGTGGGGTTAAGAGCAAAACAATTTTTCGTGGTTAGCATTTAGTGCTTTTAGGGTGTAAACAACCAACTTCTTTTATGCTGAGCCATTGTGTATTATGGACCGGAGCGGTAAAGTCTTTGGACCACAATGCGTCACCGTGGGATTCGGCTTGACCACACGGACAGTGGTTCTCTCGGCATTGATGTGTGCCCTGTGTGCTCCAGCTCAGTGCAGAGGAAAATTAGTCTCTGGAGTGAATCCAGTACACGATCAGAGGGGAAGTGCTCTCCCCAGATAGGGGAAGACTACCCGATAATACTGGGGAATATTTGATTCAGGATGCCTGTAGACTTCTCTCTTGAGACAAGGAAATTTAAAATCCATTTTTGGCCCAGTTTTTGTGTATCATAGTCCACTATTTAAACACAGCCACATGGTAGGGTAAGAAAAAGTAGGTTGTATAAATTACAGAACCCAGATATCACAAAGATAAGAGTGATATTAAGAAGCAGACAAACTATATGCAATGTAGTCTGTTTGCCAAGGTAATAAAATGACATCTCGCTTACATTTATCATGAAGGCTCTCAAACATCTCACGATGTTCAGCTGCTCAGTAGTGTATAGGGGAACAATACTACAAAGGGGTTTTTCCTTTTGTTAGCTCAGGTCCCTAAATTTATAGGTAAAGAAAGGAAGATCATTAGTTGGAGCATCTATATTTTCTTCCTCTCCTCCTCCCACTCTACCTGGCATTGGGGGAGAGCAACGTGCAACCTGATATCGCTACTAGAGAGGTCCTCCCTCAGATACACTGATATATTGGAAGCATATATACATATAAAATATGAGTGTGTATATATACCCATATATAAAATACTAAAGGTTATAATAGCAATATTCATAGAATATTGTCAACATCAGCTCTTATGCCAACACATAGAAAATAATCAGCTCTACTGTATTTTTTCAGTGTTGTCTATACAATTTTTCTTTTAGAATGAGCATCTCTCATCATTTCCAAGCAAGAATGGTGAAAGAACCAGGGAAATTAAGGGATTTATTCTGTATTTACCTTAATGAAATAGGTGCTCTGATGCCAGGATAATAGAAACAGTTAATGAATCTGTCCTGAACCAAGTATGACAGAATTTAGATGACACAATTACATTAAGAAGTAGGATACCAAGACTGATAACTAACATAAAGTTGTACATGCATATCTCTATATAGCTCACACTTACACAGACAAGATGTATCTCTAGCATTAATTTATCTGCTTATTCATGTGTAGCAATTAAAATATGTAGAAATCTGAGAAAAAAAATCTACACAGCACATGATGGCTTACCTATCCAAATTGAGCACGTGCCTCAAAAGAGAAACTCCTCCAGAAATGGCAGGTGTCCTCTGTGCACCCTCCCTCACACCTGTCCTTCATCCTTCTCCTGGGATCCCTCTGTGGTGAGCATTCCCGGCTGAAAAGCTGAGTGAAGGCTAAGGCTCCGGGAAACCTTTCTTCAGCACATTTCCTTAGAGACTGTGAAATTTTTGTCTTTCTGGGTCAGATACGCGTGATTTCTAATGTAGCAGAAGTTACTTTAAATGGGAGAGCAGCATAGAGAAACAAAGATTGGAATCATAGAATGGTTTGGGTTGGGAGGGACCTGAAAGATCATCCAGTTCCAAACCCCTGCCACGTTCAGGGATACCTTCCACTAAGTACAGGGTGCTCAAAGGCCCCTCCGCCTGGCCTTGGTGAATCAGTGGATCCAGGATGAAATTAAAGCTCAGCAAACACTTCCCATAGTCTGTTTGGGAATCATTTCTGAACATTTTTATTTTTTTTTAGCAGAAAATATAAACTTTTGGATTCAACAGAACAGGTCCATCTCATCAGCTCTGGCACAGCCTCAGCCTCAGCATCTACAGACATCCCCCAGTGCTCCTCCTTTGACCTCCCATCCAGCCCCAGGTGTTGGAGCTCATCCTCATCTCGGGATGAGGTTGGTTTGTTTTTTTTTATAACATTTCCACAAAGGACTGTTTGATCTGGAGTGCTGCCTTCAGGAAACAGAGCTGCTCTCATCCTCCTCCTAAGAACTTTTGACCACTTTTCGCTGCAGGATCTTTTCCCACATCCTTGTCTCCATGACCGGGCTTCAAAGGACACCATGCTGCTCTTCCCTTTGACACCCCTCACCAGCCATGCCACTTGGCTCGTGATGGGTCTGCGCAGTTTTTCTCGGCAATATCTTTCAGTTTATGCCTTGTATTTAGTTTGTGTCTCAGCTGATCGCAGAGGCAGCATGGATTGGTCTCTCCAGGATGCTTCTGATCAATTTTCTTTTCACACGAAGCATGAATTATTAACAATCACCAGGCACTCAAAACCAACTCACTCCCCAAGTTTCCCTCAGTTTACAAAAAAATCTAAATAAATTAATAACACAAACATTTTCCTCAGAAGATCGGTAAATACAGGCTGTGTAAAATCAAGGTGGGAGTGGAACTCCTGAGATAAAGAAATTCTAATGAAAAACACTTTTTTTCATTTACGGCCCAGTTGCAGGTATTTTGTGCCTAAGGCCAAAGAAGTCATCGCTGCGACTCTGTTTATTCACCAATAAAATGATCACACGGCTCGTCTCAGAGAGGTTGCAAGGGGTTTATGAAGTATGCGGAGAACTTAAAAGGTTTTTGCCCAGGTGAAAAGCGCTGTTCGAACCCCACTTATCTGAAATGTGCATCCAGCAGTCCCTTCGCTCAGCGGTGCCTCTGGAGCACGGCGGGCTGCGCACGCATCCCTGTTGCATGAGCAAAGCGGTAGGTAAGGTCTATTATTTGGGTTTTATTTTGATGATTGCAGACAGTCTTCAAAAACCAATGACTCAGTCTGGGTTGGCAAGAAAGGATGGACCCACTCTTAGAAAATCCTCAAGCTGGAGTTACACGGGATATGTTTTTTTTCTTCTTCTAATTTTAGGTACTGGGTGCTATGGGGAGCTCAGATGACAGCTGAGAGAGGCTTAACACCCCTCCTGTGCATGCACCATTAGAGCCCCGGGAAATAGGGTTGGCTGGGACGCATCCTCCAAAATCTCCATCGCACAAGGGAGCAAGCTGTTGGCAACTTTGCTGCTCTCCTGCCCCATGCTCCCAGACTCCCCGCACAGTGCACCAGCTTTGCGGTGGGATAGATCAAACCCTGTGGCTGAGTTTCATACCTTGCATACCTGTCACCCAAGCCTTGCCTACAACCCTAAAAGGGCATCTTTCAATCAGTGTAAGCATGTTTTGGTACCATGCATATTGCTGAAATAGAGTTTACTGCTTCCAGAGAGCAAAACTGCAAATCATCCAGAGGAAGGATATAGCACTGCAAAATTTAGGCAAGCTTATAACATCCTGGGGTTGGTTCTCCCCATTTACATGGGTTTTGCACCCTCTGACTGCTGCAAAGTGACACCTGCTTTACACCTGCATCAGCATGGGGAGACCCAAGCGCCCCTATGGGGACCAAAATCAGGCACTGGAAATTGTTATTCCAACCCTTTAAGTATACTTAGATGTTTGCATGCACATAGACATATATATAAGTAAAAAAAATCTATTTAAAATATATATTTACATAGAAGGGGGTGAAGCATTTTTAGCAATATTACACCCATTGCAAAGCCTGCAGCCCAAATTCCCTTGATTTTCGCCCGGCGGCAGCGGGGCTGTGGCTGCTGGCAGCTCGCGGCGCGGGGCCGCCCTGGCAGCTCCGCTTTCAGCCCGACAGCTGCGGATCCCAGGTGGTCTGACATTTGAGATAGGGACTGCGGCTAAGATTGAAGGTGTTTTAGGGGAGAAGGAGGCTGCGAATAACACTGAGCCCTCATCCAGATGGAATCATTCATGAAACAACCTGAGATACTCTATTACTGTCCATATGTCTCCCAGGTCTCCAAAGACCATAGTCCATTGATTTATTAGAAATCTGCTTTTTTCAGCATTGGTTCTTTCCAAAACAGAGTATCATGTGGGATTTACATAACCTGAAATGCTTCTTTTTAAAAATCAGTTCTTCGCATAAGCCAGTCTTCAGAAATGTTTCAAGAAACACTGGATTAGGAAGTAAATATTTTGGGAAGGAAGCCCCCTCTTCATGTACCCTTTTAACAAGTTTCTTCCTGGCACAATGAATGCTACAACATTTTAAAGGGCATTTCTATGATAAATAAATGGCTGAAGGCATGGTACCGATAGAATAAAAACCACCAGACATAACTATGCTAACCGTCTGCCTTGCACTTATTTCTTCCTTAGTGTATAAGCCTGGAAGAATTATTTTATTGTTTTAGCACTGCAAACAGTTGTTATTAGTGTATCTTGTTTATAGTCAGTTCTTTGAGGCACTATAGTAATATAGAAAAATATCAGTTATTTCATCACACTGGTGAATTTAATGAACCTGAAGGTGTGTGTTATTTTAGCACTTGCTGTAGCTCCTGTGAAAACCCAATGGTGCTAAAATCTGTAAACCTGTCACTGCTTAAGTAATAACCTTGTTAAAAGCATCTTCATTTAACTTATTTCAGCTTGTGCAGAATGCAGGTTTTATTTTATCAGTGTAGGGAATAGGTGTTTCCAACCAAACCACTTATTGTAAATATAGTTAATTGTAGTTCATTAATTTATTCTCAGTGTTATTGCTTTTATTTTAACACTTAGTTTAAATTAAGCGTTGTCTAGAATTGAGTTCCCATTTTCGATTTTTTTAAACAAACTCTTAATTTATATAAAATATCTTTGGTTAGAACAGTAAATTTTATTCTGCAATATGGAAAATGCTCTTTGCATTCATTAATATCCCTTTATGCTGCGAGAAATGAGCTTTCTTCCTTAACAGTAGACAGGAAAACAAAATGAGATTTTTATTTTTTTTAATCTTACCACTGTGAAATTGCACTTCTTTCTTTCATTTAAAAATATAGAGAAAATGAAATATTGATGGCATGTGTTCCAAATTATCAATTGATCCCTGCAAAAGTACATCTACAATTATTGAAATTCTAGCAATAAAAAAATGGGAACTCCCTGCTATTTAGCACCATTCAGCAAAAGAGAAGTGCAATTTGCACCATCACTTTTTTATAGCACCAATGATACTTCCTACATTATTACACCATAGAGTTGTTTGTGACAAATGATAAAAATATCAAATTCCTAGTAAATTTTTACAAGGTGGGCAATTATCCATTCATTAATACTTTTTTTCCTTTGAGACCTGCTATGCTACCCAGTGCTGTATGGCAGACACAAGGCATCTCAGGGATAAAGTCCTCAGAAACTGATGCCGATAGAGGCCCCCGCTCCCGAAGGCAGAGACCCTGTGGTAGAAGCCCAAATGTGTTGGATGCTTTGAAATAATTATCAGAATTAGCTATCCAGGATTCTTCCATTAGGTTGGGGGTTTATTTACTTTCCCTCCCCCCCCCATAATTTAGCTCTCCTTCTCAATGTGTTTATCTTTCAGTGTTTATTGATCCATGCTTCAGTGTAGGGCTGCCAATAATATAAATCAGAGCACCATCATCAAGGAGAGTGCAACATCCCCAGTCTAGACTAGGCACAAAGCTGACCTTGGCTATGTAATCGCTCCTATCACTGGAAGCTTCTGGCCTAGTCAAGTCTTGCTTTTAGTTTGCAAATAATTGGAAAATATTATTAAACTTCATCCCTTCTCCCGGTTTTGGTGCCAAAACCCTTAAGGGGGGTGGCAGTGCGGTGGGTGGGTACTACACAGTAAGCAAGAGTGATGCTGTAGGAGTTAGGAAGCAAGGATTGGTGAAGACGGCCAGTGGGCAACCTCTGAGTTGGGAGAGAGACATAGACGTGGGACTGAAGGCATCAGCATCCCCCAATGCCTTTATGAGCATCTCAAAGCCCCACAGCCCTGTGCTCTGCTCACCGAGGGTGGGAGCAGCCAGATCTACTCTGGCACTGGGGAAAAGAAGCAAAGCAGACCAAAGAGGTGAGAGGAAGGAGGAGGAAAGGCACGCTGCCTACGTGACGTGTCTACAGGAGGGTCACTTCACAAAAAGTAGGTCTCGTCACAGATCAAGAGAGTGCAAACGTGCCCCAAGAGCTACAGCCAGAGGAGGAGGAGGAGGGAAGCCAAGCTGCTGGCCCCTGTGCCTGACTGTAGGATCAGGATTTAGGGCAGAAGTTAGGATGCTTCAAATCCTGACAGCTGTAGTTTGTCTTTAGGATCTGAGAAATTGGACTAAGCAACTGAAAAGGAATCCAGTTGTTTAAGCTTTGACTGAGATTGTGTTTATATTTGTTTTGCTTGTAACCTTTCATTTCCAGCCTTGCAACTAAAAGCCTGACCTTACGTCTTGCTTAATAAACTTTTTGCAAAACCTTTATTTTATCATTCAGCACGCCCCGTGCTGTAGGGAAGATGGATGGGAGGGAATGGGAGAAGCTGCAGCGCAGAGGCACTGAGGCATGTCCCACGGGTGTGGGGTGGACGGCCCGGGTGCGTGTCCTGCCCTGCTGACACAGCCTGGCCACAGACAGGAGCTGTAGGGAAATGCTGTTCAACAGACGGAGATGTAAGCATCCCTGTTAAGCATTAGGCAGTCAAGAGAGATCCCATGGCCTACAGCATCTCACAGCTACTCCTTATAATACAGTCAGTTGAAAGAATACAGATAACTGAAAATGTATGTAGAAGTATCTAGCAGATCCTTTCCAATAATACTATGGAATTACAGCTGATAATGATCAAATATGATTTAGATATAGAAGTAAGTCCTCTGCAAATGCATGCATTATTTTGGAGCGGTGCCTGAGCCTGGAGCCCTGGGAGCTTTGCATCTGTGACCCTACTTTGGTGGGGGTCAGCATCACCGTGCCTCTGGAGCTCCTGCCCAACTCTGCCTCATCCCTCCCTATCCGTGTTTGTAGACCTGGATTATGAGCTCCTACCCGCCCTGGACTTAGCTGGACGTGTCGTTAAAAGGAACCTTGAGCCTTTTCTGCCCCAGCACAAGGAAAACCTCCAGTACCAAACATGTGGCCTGTTTCTGGAAGCCCTGCTATTTCTCCTGATGTTGTATGCCACCATAATCCACATAGGGAAAAGACAAGCCCAACGTATACATCATATACCCAACACAGACGAGAGAGGACTGAATACAGCCGTGGGAGGGAGGATGGAGGAAGGCAATGCTGGCATCACCATTCGTCTGACCCCTGCACAACAGGACAGTCCAGCAGCAAAGCTGGGGAAGGGAATTTGCCCGTCTGAAAACCACCATAACACAACTCAGCTATGGGTTTCATACACATTCATACTGTATTGACCTAGGCTGGTTTATAGCTAAAGCTATAGCTATTTATCCACAGTATTGAGAGACAAAATAATTCCAGGTAGGGTTTCACATTAATGATGTTTTGTTTTTATAGTATAAAGCCAGCACACCATAGCTCTGTATCTATTGCTAGTACCAAACTGGAGTTAAGTCAATATTATGTTTATGGCTGTAGTGTTAAAAATGTAAGATTAAATTTAAAATTATTGAGCAGAAAATCTGAATTTAATAAGATTTTTCGTTAAGCCAGCATACATTTATCCCTCACACTGACACAACAGTAATAGCAATTTGACCCACATAACTTTTTTGTTTCTTAAGTTATACTATTACAGACCAATTACACATTCTTTAAAGAAATGTTATTAATTATTGAAACATTAAAAAGCTGAAGTCATTGTTTTTGTGCACTTAGCATAGCTTTTAAGACAGATTATAGAGAGAGAATCTTTTGGTAGTCTTAAAATATTCACCAGTGCTAGAACAATTTAATGAAATTCACATTTATTTCAAGGATTTTTTTAATTAAATCTATTGGTTGTTGGTATCCGTAAACCCTTAAGAATAAACACCTGCAGTGTTTTATTATGTAAAAAGGTAGTTTAATTGCATCATATTTATCACAGACAAATCAAGCCCTATTCAGAAGATAATAATGACACAGTAATTGGACCAGTAATTGGTTCAGGATGATTCAATATTGTACTAATAATCATAAATACTACTGTCTCCTGCTTTGGTACAAGGCTGACACTACATTATAGGTTGGATTTGGTGCAATAAATATTCGTGAACTGGGTCCGGTAGTGCCGAGGTCTTTAGTTCAGCTGCGTCAGTAAATAACAGGTATCTTACACGAGCAATCCTTCCTAGCGGGTGACGCAGGGAGCACCGTGCTCTTTTCTGCATCAAGAAATGGCTGGAAGAGGCGTCCTTATGGCAACGGTTCTTTTGGCTGCTTGAATTAAGCATTGCCATTTGCCTCAGACATGTTTCCACTCCAAGTAAACCTGGTCACACTCGGAGCCAGTTGTAAAGTAGACCCATTTGGTTTAAATCTTGCTTTCTTTGGCTTTTTGCCTATTTGTTGCTATTTGTTCATATTCCTGACAACAGGAGAAAGCAGATACTTCAAAGAGGCCCAATTTACAAAAGAAGCCTCAAAGGAGAAACAGAAGGATGGATAAGGTAAGCCACAATCGGTCACACCAAGCTCCGCGGTAAGTCAGGGAATACACGCAGCGCAGTTTGTCCCCAGAGGGATGTGCCCCCCTGGGGATGGCCACCAATGAGCCCCCACGGGCCGCTGGACCCCAGCAAAGCCCTGCCGCCTCCTGGGCTTATGCTCCCTACAGAAATCAGAACTGCTGTTGCTTTCGTTGACTGTGTCTTTTTCATGCGTTTCCAATATTTTCTCTCTCTGGCTGGTCCAGAGAGCAACCTTCAGAAATGAGGTGTTCACCTTGCTCCCCACCTCCTGCCTGGCACTGTGGGGGTCTTAGCACAGCCTTTCAGGTCACACTTTCTATTTCAAATCCGAGTGATTTCCTCTCATAAAACCCATGATTTCTTTTGCTCATGACAATACTTCTTAAAATGATAAAAAGACCTTTATTATTTCCTTATTTTTACTGACTGTGACATGTCAGCAATTAGGCCTGAACTTCCCCAACACAGATAGCACTAAATAAAAATACTTGGATTCGTACTTAGGCAGGTAAAAAGAGATGTCAAATCTTCAAAGACACTACAGCTTCACTGGATTTCAGCTGGAGCTTTGACCAGAGTTTTCCAGACTGTCCTGATGTGATTTAAGCATCTGCCTAGTTACGTGTTATCACGACTTCCATATCGTGTTAATAAAAGCCTTATTTATCCCAGTTGTGCAAAATAAATTGGCATGCCGGTACCCAACTGTAATCTACTTTTTTGCTCTGTATTTACTTGTATGTATAATATACCATTTTTATTTTCTTTCTTTTCTTGTCTTGTGCGGGGAGGGGGGAAAAAACCTAATCAAGCAAACACAGTAGCGTTATGGCAAAGGGTGGGTGGTGGGAGGCTGCAATCCTGTAGCCAGTGGCTTGTTTATCGTGGGTTGATACAGTAGAACATGGCGCACAAAACCACTCACATGCCATTTAATGATAACTGTGAAAATCGCGCCTGTCACCACTGCATTCAGCAGACACTTGGCGGACCCGCGGCACTGTTTCTTCGCCAGTGCTGTGGTCTTTCAGAGAGAGCCAAAAGGGAGTGGAGCCTCATTATCCCTGAAACAATGATCCTTATTCACTAGGCAGAGAAACTTGCTTTTCATCGGCGCATTATACAGCTCGGAGCTGGAATAGAGATAACATATCCCCTTTATCACCAGAACAAAAGCTCAGGGTCTATGCTCCTGGCTTGGAATAATGCCCTCAGCAGCCTAAACTGATGCATTTTCAAGCATTTACCTCTTTTCCTTTAATTGCTTTGCACTGGAGGGATGGTGCAGCGAGGCCCAGGTACCAACCGAAGATGGACGGTGTGATGCTGACCCTCTCTCGCTCCCATGGAGACATGGCAGAGATGCCCGGCTCCGGTTCTTCTTGATGCACCACCCCGCTCGCTGACAATTCCGCTCCAAAACACAGTACCTGAAGCACGGAGGAAGGGAGGGAGATGAGGACTGCAGACAGCCGAAGAGACAACTCATATTGCAGGAGGTACTTAGGGAAACCTTTTAAGACTATATAGCAGAGCAGCCATAGTGTAGGCACTAAGGCTAAAAGCAATCTGAACAAATGAAATGCCATGGCAGAATGGCACCAGGGGACCAGTTCACTCATAATGGAGTGAAAGTAATGGAGCCCAAACACACTGGTTACTCACTTGTCTTGCAACAGCGGCAGCAATGGGAAGGCACGAAACACCGAACCATCCCTTTTTAAATTTTTTCTCCCTTGGTGTTCCATCCCCAAGCCATTTTTTTTTTCACTTTGCCTGAGTCTCTCCTACCTTAGCCTCGCTCGGGGAGGAGGGAAAGGTGAGAAGACAGGAGAGCTATCGCTGTGCACAGCCAGGCAGGCAGGCAGCAGAGGTAGATGAACAGAATGTGTTGAAAGCATCATGATCCAGCGCCAGGAAATAACAGTTAGCATATCCCTGAATGACATTTACAGGAAACCTATGTTTCCTTTTCAGGGCCATAAGCTTCAACAAACTGGTGTGTTCAGTCAGCCCTTCCCCATGTACAGTATGGATGCCACAATTTTCTCAGCATATGCTCAGCTGCGTCCTTCTGATGGCATCCATGTTGGCGCCTTTCCATCTATAGGCATGGAGGGATGTCTTCATCTTCTGCAGGAGTCTGGGGCTACTGCCAAAGGCAGGGATCCAAGCACCGCAGGCAAGAAAAGTGGATCGTTTTGGTTCCTGAATAAGGATTAGGCTTTGCAACACCTGAGCAGTGAAAATCCTGTGGAGCCTCCATGGCCGGAGCCAGGAAACGCCGTGGTTCTGCTGAATATTGCTGAGCGGAGTCCTATTTAACCAAGGTGAATGCTTGCTGCAGAGCAAATTACAGAAAATTTAGGAAACAAATGGCAAATAGGCAGCCACATGTAATGTCCGTACAAAGGCTTCAATGGTCTCGGCTCCGACGCTTTCTCAACATGTAATAGATAACACTTTCATTATCTTAACTCAATCCCAGCCCTCACCTAGGAAAAGCTATGCAGCCCGTGCCTTTACTCCAAGAACTGGTTTACTTATGTGAAGCAGAGATCCCTTTGATCTTTTGTTATATGCTGCTGAGGTTATACACCATCCTAAGCAACAATACTAGTCAAATCCCTTTATTATTTACTTCTTTATTTTTAATCACAAACAGGGAAAAAAAATCCCTCTGTTTTTCCCCTGGAGCTTATCTCTCCTCGTCTTTTTACAGCATGGGCCAAAATGTACTCTTCTTACTTGAGAAAGGAGGATTTCACTGAAGTAAACAGGATACCCAGAATTAAGGGCAGGATTTTGTCTACACACTGTTTTTTATCCAATGTACATTTATCGTATCTAATACAGTTAGGAGAGGAGAAGGGAATTTGTTTAGACATCGAATGGCCTTGGAAATCATTCTCAACAAGGAATAAAAGATTCCCTTTACATAAAATCACATTATAGAATGAGCATTTCAGTTAATGTAAGGATAAAATTTAGAAAACGAGAGGCAAGTGGCAGATGCGTGGATGGCCATACCCAGACTCACACCTCTCCTGCTTGAGGAAGAGAAGCTGAAATATTTCCTCTCCTCTCCGATCTGTTTTACTGAAGTGAGAAGGTAACCTTATCGATTAGCAGCGCATAAAAGCCAGGCGTACCAAAGCAGCCAGAGCTCATATAGATGTGAATTAAAAGCAGTTTTATGGCTCTGCACCTGATCGGGAAAAACCCTTTTAGCTCAGCCACACGAAAGAAGTTGTCTCCTAATTTTGAGTCATTTTTCTTCTCCTCCTTCAAACACGTGCCTTTTCCAAAGAAATGATGACAACACATGGCTAATTAACAACAAAGAATAATTGAACTATGGCTATAACTATCTACCTTTAAATCAAAGGAAGAAGGCAACCAATACTAAAATTTAATCTGTCCTCTGGGGCTGGAGACAGCTTACAGGTTCAAGTCAGATAGCAAATGTAGCTAAATGGCAGTCAGAAAAGATCATGTGACTGGGGGCTAAAAACTAATTAATCTCCATAAAGCTGTAAGTGAGGTAGGTAAGATGACTTGAAATCTGATTACATTATTGCATTTAAGGAGGGAAAATGCAGCATGTATTTTTCATGTTGATTTTAACCACCTGAGCCCTTAATGACATTTTGTACCTTGAAAGAAAACTCGTATTTCATCTATATTTAAAAAGAGCTACAAAGATGCTATTGTCATCTGCACAGAATTTACAAATCTAGTCTAAATAATGCTGCTATGAATCACAGAGAGTGCATTTCTAAACTTTTTTTCCAGTGTAAGTCAGAAGATTCCATGTAACTATAGGAGGCCATAAAGCCAAACATTTAACAAACGCTGAAATAAATCTTAGGGAAAGAATAATTTTACTATGTACTCCAATACAGGAGGAAAAGAAAGACCCTGCATTCTAACTGACTGCTGAAGATGCGTGTGTTTTGCTCCTCTGATTTGTAAACAACCTCCAATGCTAAATTTTGAATTAGTAGGGACACAGCATTGCTTGTGATTTCTATTATTTATAAATGGCTAAAAAGCAAGCAAGAAAGAAACAAACAAAAAAACTCCAGACAGATGGGAGACCTCAATTCAATGAATCTAGTCAAAATATGCACAGAACCGACCCACCTAACCTTTGTATTTTTAATTGTGTAGGACAGATGTCAGAACGGAAAGGAAGAGAGAGGAAACAGAAAACTGCAACCACATACCGAGCTGAAACGAACCCTGAAGTTAATGTTTTGGGCTTCGGTCATGGCTATGGGCCACTGTGCCTGATCTCCGTTTCTCGTGTAGCAGCGTCCGTGTAAATATTACAGAGTGAAAAACACCACAGAAACACACACAAGAAAAAAAAACCCCAACCCACAAACCAGAGGCATTATCAGAGTCAATTACGTGTTGCTGAGATTCGTTATCAGCGGCACCTGCTAACCACCCCTGCACTGCAACCGCCGGCGCGCGCAGGGAGGCCGAGACAGGGGCAGCTTTATGGGATGAAAAAGTGTACTTTTAAAGTGTTCGTAATATACTTGATATATACTGCTATAGAAGTATATAGTGGCAATAAATAAACAGCATTTAAGTTAACAAGCACGCATTTATAGGTATAATAATGGCATTTTGCACTCTGCAACACCTTTGATCCCAGAATTTCTGAGTCCCTTGCAAGGATTAATTAATTAAGCTTCAACACGCCTCTGCACCAGATGTTATTAAAATACTTTTTATGGCTTACAAATTCTACGAAAGACATGCTTGTATTTCATGTCTTATCGTGCCTCCTATCCAAAGAAATTACTTTTGTCCTCACTTGGCTGTATGGCGGATAGGAAATGATGCCGGGGTCCTCCTGCCCATTTGGGCCGGAAGATTCCCTTGCAACTTTTAGCCTCTTCTTGCTGATCAGGAAATCCAGGGGTTCGTGCCAGCCTGTGCACCCCTTCCCTTGAGCAGCTCCACTGCTTTGCCTATCTTTTGCTCCTAAAGCCTCAGGCTTTCCTTTCCCGCCTCCTGTGTTGCTTTTTGCTATGACTGATCTTTCTGAAATGTTATGGGATTTTGCAATTTTGCTATTTAGAGTTAGGAAGACATTTTTCCCACATGGTGAAACTGTCATGTGGTTGTAAAATGCGCCCCCCCTTCCCCTCCCTTTTCTCTCAGGAACCGAATCATTACACTTCTTACATATTTATTCCCAGTTTTGCCAGAATCCAACATGAATTACAGTTCAAACCCTACTTACAAGTGATTTAAGGTAGTGCAACTTGGCAGGAAAACTTGCAGGATGAGAATGTAAAGTCTGGCACAGGCGGCTGCACCTCCTTCTATCAACCCTTAGCCTTTATGGGAAAAGACAGTACATGGGAATTAGCTTTCAAACCTCATTCTCTGCTTATCACTCTTATCTAGAGCTGGCTATGCATCCTTTCCTGGACTGTGATTAGTAAAAAACTCCCACATTGAGCAAAGTTTTGCCCTATGACTTAGTGGACTTAAGAGAAGCTACACAGACACTTGATTTAGGGATTTTGTTACTGTTGGGCAATTTCTGATACCTCTTTCTCTTTCCTCCTGCTTCCAGAAATGGACTCTCAGCTACCTAATAAGCAGCTCACAATGCTGCTGTGTGAGGATGTTAATTCAAATCTCTCTTCTCTACCTAATTTATTATTTACTAAAACTGGTTTTGTCTGCTTGTCGTGGGTCAAATTTGAACAAAATTTGGCCAATGAGTCAATTACAGGATCATATAACTACACACGTCCATAGAGAACCTCACTTCATGCACACCATCTCCTAGAAAACACGCCTGAAAATATCTTAATGTCACTAATATATATACGCCAACAGACGCCTTAGGCTGATCTTGTCTTTGCCTACCTGTATGTTACCCTGAAAAGTAAAATACCTTCTCCAAAGCTGTCCACGTTACTTTTTTTGCTGCAATAACAGGGCTTTTAAGGATAGGGACTCAGAAGGTAGCGTGGATGGGCTTGAAACTCTCTGTAAGTTTACCCATAAGCATCAGTGGTAACAAGTTCTCAGCTGCGCACCATGGGTACTCAAATTCCCAAAAGCACCAGGAGATGCACCTCTTTGAGACCCACCAGCCACAAATGCTCTGGTGACAAAATAACCCTCCCCAGCAGGATGGGGTCTACGGGCTGTGGCCGGGGCTGGTTTGGTGACACACGTACACAGCTAGCCAGGACATTTTTATCGTGCCACTGACAAAGCTGTAGGCTCTCACCGAGCAGATAGCTTTTGACGTTTCCTTACCGATATCATTTTTTCTCACGGTGGTCGGCACAGTCTCAGAGTTTACTTTATCTGAACTACGTTTTTGCTGCCGTAAGAACGGCTCACCAGAAACCAATTTTAGGTTTCCTGTATTATCCTCCAGACGTTGAGCACGAACCATGTCACCGCTCGCACTCTTAACAGATGTGCCGTTGCTCAGTAGCTGCAGCACTCCTTTAGACTCAGTATTTCCTCTGTAGCTGTACTCGCTTATTCAGGCTATAAAGAGCAACTGTCTGACCAGTGGACATACATAACTCAGCTTCAAAGCATGGTTTTGTTTTGCTTTTCTATAGCGCTGTGCCATAACGTTGTGTCACGCGAGGTCTCGTGCCAACTGCTTTTGGGAAACGCACTGCTGACCAGCGTCGAGCGGAGCCTCTTCCCTAAAAAGGTACTTTGTGGATGCCTTTTTGAGGCAATAAGTTTGTTCCTTTTACAGTGAAAGGAGAGGGAATCCCCAGGCCAAACTTCAGATTCCTGACATAATTCTCCACCTACTCAACTGCAGTTGTGCCCCAGCACAAGCGCGTTCCCACACAGCTTGAGGACGTTGCAGCTTCCATGCGCCCACAGAAAGCAGCACCCCCCAGAGAGTAGAAAAGGCAGAACCTACCACAGAAGTGTATTTTCCTTAGATGAAGAAGATCCTGTAAAAATAAACTACGATCTTACCTTTTTCAGGTCACTTGGTTGAAAAAGTATTTGTACCATACGGCTGTTGATACCACAGCTCAGCGTGCTTCAATATTTAATTATGCTAAGGTACCGTACAATCAAAACACCTTGACTTAATTTAGGCTGCATCTGAAAAGCTGTCATTTAAGATGCCAAGAGGTAGCTTTCTATTTTTTTTCCTTCTCTCTTCTCATAAATCTACAGTTTCTACTCATAAGTTTTAAAGCGTATAAAAATTCAACTTTTTTTTTTTAGATAGAAAGATAATATTGTAATCAAAGGGTTGGCTTTTGGACTGCGTAGTCCTTGGTTTTATATACTTGAGGCAAAACATTAGATACAAATCTATCTGAAGGCTCTTTAATAAGAAAGATGGCAAGTAAATTCTGGTTTAATATAAAAGCCAATTCAACTATTAATCATGATTACAGATAATTCCCAATGTGGCATGATATCATTTAATTTCCAAAAAAAACAGAGGAAGTGACAGCACACATTTTTTTGAAACCATGCCATGTAATAATATCATGCAAGGAAAACCTTTATAATCTATTCTGCCCATAGGTCATAAATTACCAATCAGACACGTAGATCCCATTTAATATTTTAAAGTCTCGTTTTATATATTCTTTTTCCTTGTTCATGCTTTGTCTTAACAAATACACTTGGCCATAATGAAAATAAACCTGCTGAAGTCTCTGTGGCCTGAGACAAGCTATAACACATTTCTGCACCACGGGGTAGGCTCATGGGATACCTACTGAGAAAATGCATCTCCTCTGCGCATGCCCAGACTATTAAAATGAATTGACATGTTAATGCTGACAGGAAAAGAGCACAAGAGAGCTTGCTAAATTACTGCTCAGTCAGGCACTAGGAATTCCTGAGTGGCTAACTCCTGAGCAAAACCTGCAGCAAGGAGACGAGGGGGGGGAAAAAAGAGAGAGAGGAAGAAAGGGGAAGGGAGGGGGAAAAAGAAGGGGAAAAAACCAGAGAAGTGGGTGAAAAAGGAAACTTTATTGTGAAATGCAACAAAACAAACAAACACTAAAGGGTTGTCATGTTAGTAATGCACCTACTCATAAATCATACGGATTTTAATCATACCTGCCACCTCAGCCTGCTTCTCCCCTGAGAAATTGTTTTCTTTTTGCTCCCTCCTTCACTCGCTTTCAATTATCTGGAAGCTGTTTCTCGTGTTTATTTATTTATCTAAAGTTCACATACAGTATGCATGCACAAATTTCCTCTGGGGGACTGAGACTAGGCAGATCATACAAGGATGCGGTGGAGCGTAGCAGCTAACAGCTCAGATGAATGTACTCACTCTCAGAAAACCTGCTTTGGACCACGGTGACAAGAGAAGGGGAGGACAGAAAGTAATTAGTGTGTGTACAATGATGGATTATGGCTTAATATTCAGGCATTTCACCTTTTGACTGTTATAGGTAGGCCCACAAGATGACAAACAAAGTCCACATTCTTGCCAATGAGGACAAAAAAGGGGGGGGGGAAAATAACCCTAAGTTTTTCACTGTTTCAGCCGTGTCCTCTGTTCAATGAGTAAATCACCTTAAGTTGTTTCAGTTGCATTTCAGACCTTTTATAGTTTGGAGAACACCACGTATGTGCATATACACATATAGGAGAAACCTGAGGGACAGCTGCTTGGCAAATTTCTGACTGGCTGGCATAATATTGTTCTTACGTCTCACAGCTTCTCTGTGTAACTTTAGTAGTAAAGAGCAACTCAGTCTCTCAAATTTTAAGAAGAGAGTGAACTGCCAGTGACCTTTTCTCAGCTCTGGGAGGTGAATGTGTAGCACAGATCCATCATGACATGAAGATCTTCTAGACAACTTTAAAAAAAAAAAAAAAAGTCATAATTTTCCTAAGCCAGATGATTGAAGGCAAAATAGACGAGGAGAGTTCAATAAGGACTTACAACTACAGGTTAAATAGAGTTTTAACTCCAGAAATTAGTTTAGAGCAGGTTTCGAACTGAAGCTCTGTGTGTGTGTGTTTTAGCTCTATGGCAGCTTTTTTTTAGGGACATTTGAATCTATATTTGCTATGCAGGGTATTGCTCAATTAAAGGAACATCTAGACAGCTCTCCCATTTGGAACACTTGTAGAAATTAAATGGATCACATGCAGTTTGACATTTTGCAAAATAAAAGAATAATTGGGGCACCGTATTGTTTTTGCTTTTTAAAGAGAATATTCAGACTCACCCTGTGAAGCTTAGCTGGAACCAGAATTTGGAATTTGGGTCCAGATTTCTTCCCCCCATGGCTTTCTCAGAAAACTAATGATGCTACAGTTAACTCTTTCACCACCACACACATTTCACTGGACATTCGATGGACTGCTAGCCTGATATTTTGAAGTACTGAGAACTTATTTAGTCAAATTTATATGAGGGGGAATAGTTATCTGTTATGGCAGACTCTTCAGTTCATAATTTTCCTCAGAAGGCCATGACCTGGTTATGAGACAAGTCCCGTTCTTCATGTTCTTTGAATAAAGACTTTGTACAGGAGTTCAGCTACCCTCCAAGTTGAGGTGTAGGGTAAGAGTGGGTTTCCCGGGACCCCCAGCCTTCCCTCCAAAAGCCAAGGAGCCCACAGACACTTACATCGTCTCTAATCCTGTGCAAACTCTGCCAGAACCAAAAGGACCAAACCTTGAGATCATGGGGTTTCTGGTGTCCTGCGAGACTCCAGTCCTTTCGTTTAAAGCAAGTGCATGCTCTGGTCAGAGCATCATTCACCAGATGAGAAGTCACAAATGTTTATGTACGTGCCACCTTTTAAACATTTTCATAGCCCCATTAAATGTTGTCACATAAGCTAAAAATTAAGCATGAAGATATACTTTTTCTCACATTGGCTACAGCTGAGCCTGAAACAAAATCCCAGACTTTCCCAACCTAAGTTCAAAAGCCCTCTGGAATCACTGTTTTCCAAGGAAGTATTTCAAAAGAAATCCAAGGAGATGTCACTTGTCCTGATTTCATGGATGCTGCCAGAGGCTGCAGTGGCACCGAGGGACCTTCAGTCCAACCCACCATAGCCCTTTAGTCCAACTCAGGACAGGCGCTCCTGTACGCCCATACATGTGTGGAGGGTTCGTGTGCCTCATAGGAGCCACTGAAGACTCAAAAAAATAAACAAAACACATCCCAAAGACACAAAGCTCCATGCGTAGCAGTGCCATGGTAGCGTTATTACCTGACATGGGTCACAGTCGTGGCCTGGCAAGGGTTCTATTTCCACCTGTCTCTCTGAGTTACCCGAGATGGAACATACCACAGGTGGTTTCCTGTGATCACAACTTGGTTTTGAAAAACCATGTGCATTTTCTGCCTGCAGCTTCTTCCACCTGAAGATCAAAGCCCTAAACTGCGTACATTTCACTCCTCTGAAATGCCAGCTTCCTTGGTATAAATGACATATTGCACATTTGGTATAACTTTCATTTTGTTTCATATTTTAATTTGCAATCTCAGATATCAAAGAAAGCCAAACTGACAAAAGCCAGCTTGCAAACCCATTCAAGTGGGGTTTTCAATAGTTTACATAAATCAACCCATAATCTACTTCATTTAAATCTCTGAGTTTGTAAAAGGCTGCAGTTTGTCAGGGTAAGATAAAATGCATATATTAATGAGAATATAGAGGAGTAGCATGGAGCAGCATTAAACAGTACACAGCAGTAGGGCGTAAATAGACTTGTGTCTCTGTTAGTTGCCATCAGTTGTAGTGAACCCTCTTGGTCTAGCTGTCCACTGCAGGGGTGGATAGTTGGTCTGAAGGACTTATATCAGCACAGAGATCATCTCACAAACAAGCACCCAGAATTAATTGGGACTTACCTCCACAGGACAGATGTTTCTCCAACCTGGTCATTATTTTTCTATATGGTCTTCTACCAGCCAGTGCTCCAACATGGGGACATCACAACGTTTGGACTGTTTTATCCTCAGGGATCTATAAGGGATTGTCAGTTATCGGTCATCCAAATCTTTGCAAAAGGAGCATCTCTAGCAAATAGTGCAGGTAAATAGCCTGGCAGCACTAGCAATAACATTATACTGTATGGGACTTTCATGAGTTAAATGGACCTAGATATAATAAAAATACCTTACCCTCAGTTTCGTGGTACTCAGATGGCAGGAATTAGTGCCAAAGTTTTGACAGACCTTAAATTAAAACAAACAAACAAACAGACAACTAAAACAAACAAAAAAATCAAACAAAATCCCTAAGCTCTTTAGTTAGCTTCAGTTTCTCCCAACCTTGCAGTAATGTGAGTTTTCCTTATGCGGTTGGGGGGAAAAATGAATAGTTACCATGGAAATTGCCACAAATCTTTTCATTTCAGCCTCCTCCAAGCTACAGAGCACGTTTATGAAGACACACATAGAATCCACTCGTCATTAAAGCTAGTGATGAGAACTTAGGCAGCAATATAACTATGATGTTTTCCCAAGTTTTACAGCATATTTCACAATAATTTGCTCTGCTCTCGTTCTCATTACAAAGGCAATATTAGAATGATAATGACTTACATGCTCTGTCATACTATACTACTCTGACCTTTTCAGTATGCTGCCTTTGAAAGCTTGACAAGGCCACCTCTTCTGCACACGTTAACATGGCAGAAAACTGGGACCAGGGAAGGGGAAGGAAGGAGAAGTGGACGACAGCAATAGACACTCTGCCAAATTCTTTTAAGCTTTAAATAACCTTTCTCTCACTCATCTCTTTTTTAAATTATTTATTTAAACAGATTTCCTGTCTTTCCTCCAGCACTTTGTGTCCCTAGAATTGCAACAGTCATCCAGTGCAATGACTTATCTGCAGTAGGTGCATTGCAAAGCGAGAGGTCTACGCCCGTGCTCTGCTGCCTGGATATCAGTTTGGCCCTTTGAATTATTCATCAGCTCAGGAACAAAGTCAGGATTTGGTCCCAGATGACCAGACATCTCTTTTCACAGCATGTACAGCCTTTTTTATTTTTTTTTCATGTGTATTGTAGACACTAGGCCTGTCCCCTTAGACACACGCAGCATTTACTTTTGTATGATAGGAAATTTTTCTTCAGCTGCACTCCCTGCTGCAAATTCCCTCTGGAATGATCAGGAGAGTAAAGGAAGCTCCACATCATGGGGCCGGTGCACAACCTGCTGCACAAGCATGGAGTCACAGGGGGACATCAAGTGCATTCCTCCCACTCCCTCATTTGCTGGAGCATAAAGAGTCAGAGAAAGGTCCAAAAGAGAGACATTGCCAACAGTCCTTCCCCTTGTGTACCTTTTTTTAGTGGCACAAGGCCATATCATTCCTGGAAATGAGTGCAGAAAAGGACAGGAGCCTCTTAAACCATCAGAAACCTGGTGATGGAGGGAACGGTTGCAGGGATACTATGATGTGCACAGTGGATGGGGTTCTTTTTCTCCTCAGCTGGTCACTCCCCATCCCAGCTTTTTCACGTGCAGCACTGGAAGCAACCCGAGGAGCAACCAGGCTGGCACTGATCTCCAGTTTTAGTGATTCAAAGGCAGCCCTCAGCCTCCTTTTCCTTATCAGCGTTCAGCCTGGCCTCGCTCAGACGCTCCCCTGATACTGCACTGCTCCCTTCCTTCTTACAGCTGAGATGGGGACTGAGAGACTTTCAGCCTCTAATATCTCTGTCTCACAGCTGTCCTCTCCAATATTGCTTGCAGGTGTGCTGAGAAGACCCATACATGTTTTTAAGGCCACCTTTTCTTTTCCCCCTCCATTTCTCTGAAATAGGCTGCCCCGTACATTAGATCTGCAGCATTATGCTCCTCCATTACACAGCTTCAATAAGAAACCGAGCTTCCACCGCTTTCCTGTGGGATCCTATCCCACTGCTAGGCATGTGCTTTGCAAAACACCCTAATATGGGGACTGAAGAGTTAATGATCTCTGAGCCTACTGCTTGAGGATTATTTAGCACACCAGGTGCCTGCAGCACTCTCACTGGCGAGGAGAGCATGGGAACAGAGATGAATCATGGCTGCAGCTGCACGAGAGAGGGGTCTGGAAGCTGGTGAGGGAGCTGGTGAGACAACGCGGTCTCCCTGGGACCCTCTTCTCCTGTTTACACAAATACAGAGCACGTGCCGAGCAAACCTGAGTGGACCCCTGGCCATCCCAGCATCCACCTTCTGACCACACAGGCTAATATCGCTCAGCACCAAGGGTCTTGTCTTCCTGGGGAACGCCACAATCCTCACAGTCCAACGGTCCTCAGATACGTGCAGGTGCTTATCCCCATCTTTTACACGTTGCTCGTAAAGCTGCTTTGCTCAAGTATGAAGAGTTTCTGTGGCTGTTGGGCAGTATAACATTCCACTATGGCTTTCAGTTCCTCTAATCTTCGCAAAAGAGGCAATCCCTCCAGCCACTGAAAGGCTCCTATTGCTCATCTTCACACTCCACCAAGTGCACCTTTCGCTTCCTTTAGGCTGGTTTGGTTTCGTTGATTTTTTTTTTTTTCCCTAAACAAATACATAAGGCCTTAATTTGATAGAATAAATAAATAACTCCTCTCTGAACTTTGCTTTTACACAGGAGTGCAAAAACAGGGGCCGACCCCTCGTGCGTAGGAATGCAGGGGAGACCCTCACGTGGCATCGGGGAGAGTAACTACAATAGCAAAAGGCATGGCGATGGCAAGGAGACAGGTGTCTGTCTTAGGGACCAGCCTCAGGCACAAGGAGCTCAAGAGAGAAATGACCCATCCCAGAACTGTCCCAGGGCAGTAAGATTTCACATCTTTTAATCAGGATATATTATTTCAGAGCCTGTGAAAAGCTAACCTCAGATCTAATCCGGTATGGTTTTATTTATGTAATATAATAATAATGTAAAGTAATAATGTAAACAGCAAATAAATCTATAGGGTTGCAATCAATTTGTCAAAGAACATATATTTTTGTTAAAGAAAGTATTAAAGGTGAACTGATATGGAAAACAGATTGTACTGCTCACAGGGAGAGAAGTTTTTGACCCGTTTGTGTCTAGACAAATCCATAGCGATAACCTCTCTACCCCCCCCCCCCCCCCCCAAAAAAAAAAAGTTTGCTCTGAATGAGACAAACATGTTTTCTCTGGTACACCGCCTCCCTTGTCCCACAGAGGCTAAATATGTTACACATGGTGACGGCAATGCTCATCTCCCTTGAGACAAGAGGTCTTGTAAAAGAACATCTCTACCTACAGCTCCCTTACCCTGGAGATAATAAAAATGATTTCACATCAGTGCATCAGGTATGTGGGAAGGGAACTATATACCACTTTACCTCCTCTCTTTTCTGTTCCTTCCCTGACTTATGAAAAAAATAAAAATTAAAAAAACTTACTCCATTCCAGAGGCTGAAAGAGCAGAAAAGATAGCAGTGTGATGGCACAACTCCCCTGGGACTACCAGGCCGTGCAAAGGACTTTACGTACTCTTCCCAAGTGTGGCTGAATGACATTTGTAGGCACCTTTCTTTTCCATATTTGATACCCCAGAAAAGCCTTGCTGCCTCCCCGCTATCCCCGCGCCAGGCGCTGCTGCGTCATCGGTTGGTTTCCCCACTCAGCAGAGGTGAGGTCCTCCCGACAGCACGCTGGTCCAGCTGCTGCAGGGAGTGAGGTAAGCATTCGTGGTACATCCTAAAATGGTCCCTAAGCGACTCTTACTACCACGTATCCCATATCCAACTACTCTGCCTTCGCTGTTCTCTGCTTCATGAGTTTCTTTTCACTTTCCTCAGTGTTTACTGTACTTTGAATAGTTATGTGGCTATCATCCATAGGAGAACCATGGGAACTGGCAGGCAATGAATGACTGGCATACGAAAGGGGTTTTGGGTTTTTCTTTTTTTCCCCCTTCTTCTTCTACTTCTCCTTCTTGAAAACAACCTTGGCGAGCCATCAGATGAAAAAATCTATTCTTCTGCCAGCTCCTGTCCAGTGCCAGTGTCAGGCTATTTAAAGCTCTCTGAGAAGTGCTTTGGGGGAAGGTAGCATCAAAACAGCGATTCCAGCTGCATCTTTTCCCTCCATATCAAAAAAAAACCAAAAAACCCAGAAGATGCCGAGCTCTCTTTTCTACCCAGACTTGACTTAAGTTAAACATGCGAGCCCCTGACATAAATGCACACTGTAGGAATCCATAATAAGGTACCGCAGTTAAAACTAGCAACTGCATTTTCGATGCAAGAGCATAATCCTCATTGTTACTGGGGAGTCTGGATCTTGCCACAACAGAGGTTTTTTTGTTATATTACATGCCTACCAACCAAGTCCTTTTCTTTTATAGCTCCCTATGGTAGGGGAAGGAGAAAGAGTGGATTTAAGTTTCCAGGGAGCTGTCGGCCTTTGTAATAAGGTACATGGCTCACTGCTAGTTCACAAAGGGGGTTAGCACTAGAACCGCGGTGAACTATTCATCTTGCCAGTGAGTTCAGGTGAACACGGCACTCGGAGCCAAACGGGAACGCTCAGTCCCATTCACCCGGTAGCTATATAATGTACCACAAGCTGAAAACTGTTCATTGAGCCAGCAGGAAATTCAGACGTTTAGCAAGCGCTGGAACCAGCGCTGCCGTGATGGATGGAAATATCCAGGCCCTGGGAACCGTGTATCGATGGTGGGCCGGGCGCAGGACGGGCGGGCTGCCACGGCAAGGGAGCGCATCTCTTTCGAGATCAGTGAGCAAGGCTGGGAGTCACGGGAGAACAGGCTGAGGTGTTCCTCCTCTCCTCCTCCCTGGGAAACTGCAAGCAAGAAGTGATGAATTTGATTTATTTCCCATTGAGAGCTACAGGGAAAGGAGCAAAACTAAGAGCAGAATACACAAACAAAACAAAAGACTTAACTCTAGGAGGAAAAATGCCTATTCCCAGGAGAGAAACGTGATACTCCCCAGCTTGCCCACTATCAGCACTCTGAGACCCACTCCCAGCTGCTCTGCATTCTTCGGTTTCATCACTCAAATCTGCGTTACAGGAGAGCGCTAAGGCTGGCCATGCTGCTCCTGCTGCTTTTCTGGCACTGCCCGTCAAAGTGATGCTCAGCCATCACCAGAGTGACGCAACCTTGAGAGGTCAGCGCCTACCACGGCAGCGGCGGGCAGAGGCACGGACACCTGGCGGGGCCACCAGCAGAAGTCCAAGTCCCAAGGGTCCCAGAGCACACAAAGCAAAATTTAATTCCTTGCAAGGTGAAATTGTGCCCCAAAATGGACAAATTGGAAGTTTTAGCATTTCCCCCCCACCCCGCCTTGAGCCATTGGGGGCTCAGACCCATCGGCAGCCCTTCGACCCACCCCAGGAACTCTGAAGGAACGGGGAAGAGAATTGCCCAGTGTACTGCTGCCCAGCAAAACCTTTCATGCTGAGGTTCCCCTGGTCATTCTTGACACCTCTCTTCATTTGACAGCTCTGAATGGATCATTAAAAATATCCAGGCTTATACATATTAGTAGTTTACAGGAAATACAGCACCCTGTCCTATATCTTGATAACATTTGTCATTTGATGTCATCAAACAACTTGTTAGCTGGGGAAACTGAGGCAGAGTTACATTTAGAGGCTTGCAAAAGGAAAAGGACAAATCACTGGCTATCCATAGAGGTTATGTGGTAGGAGGTAGTGATATTCCCACTTTCCACTCAAATTCACTCTACCTGAACCGCACACTGCCCAAAGCCACCGTGGTGCTCAGTGCTATTACTGCGGGCACGAGCTCTCGGTGTGGGGGCAAGTGCTGTTCGTACAAGCACAACAAGCTGCCAAAGCTCCGTCTGAACTTTCGCCCCACCTGTTATCTTAAGGGTTTTCCCCAGGACTGTGAAAAGCATCCCTGTAGCTGCAGCATCACCTCTTCGGTGACTCGGCACGGCCACCTCTATCTTCCCACAGATCCCATGCCCGCGGAGAGGGGCGGCGATCGCCCCGGCTGCCGCTGCCTCTCATCACCACTTGACCTTCCTGCCTCTTTGCTATCGAGGTTGTCCATCCGCTGCCAGCTCACACGCAGCACTTAATGAGGAGGGTAGAGCAAGGAAATCAGACAGTGACCCAGAGCTGGCAGGGAGCGGGGGAGACGCGGCTCCGACTCCAGCTCCGAGCCTTGGCTGTGGAGTGGGATTTACATAATAATTAACTCCGGTATTCTTGGACAACTCACTTTCTGTGCAACAACTGCAGATGATTCCCCCGTACACCCTTAAAAATCTGTCTAGCTAACGAATCCAAAAATCAAACACCTGTGTGTCAGCATGAACAGCTGTACACTTGCCACTGCTCCTCTATCGGCAGAGGATGCCACATGCCAGTTGCTTTACTTAGAGCGTGTGGGGAGGCCAATCCATTAGAGAGAGAACACAGCATAATTAAGCAGCAACATGCTTTCTTGTTCCTGCTGCCCTCTTTTTTTTTTTTCTTCTCCCCCCTTACTTACTTTGTTTAAACAACTCCATCAACTTTATTATGTTGATCTTCAGGCTTGCAGGGCCTGTGAACTTGGGAGGCAGCGTCTGTTGTCCCAGGTTCTCACAGCACTCATCAGCTGGTGTGTTAGGGTAGGGAAACTTCCAGTTGAACTACATTTTTGTCTTTTTTTTTTTTTGTCTTTTTTTTTTTTTTCCTTCCCTGAGAAATATCCTCAATAAGAAAGATCTTCTTGGAATAAATAACAGGAGACACGAAGAGTGCAGAATCTAAACACGCGCATTCCGCACACTGTACGACAGCAACAAATGATTACATCCAGCCCGAGACATCCACAGACGGTCATGTTTGTTTTCATTGCATTCCAGATATCAATTGCAGTCAGTCTCTATATATACTTCGTTCTCTGTCTTGCACGCGCCCGTGTGTGTGTTCCTTTTATATACGGAACAAAAGAAACATTTTGCTAAACCGAGCGTTATCTTCCCAACCTGCGCTCCGTTCAGTGCACGCTGTGTGTAAAAATGCAAGCAAAGAAAGGGGATTTTAAAATCAGGCTAAATGTCTTGGGGTCCATTTGGAGCCGTAATGTGAATTTACCTTCATATGAATAATTTGCACCAGTATTCCTAATTTGGCAAGCAAAGAGTGCAGCATAGCTTCACAAGCCGTAGTACCTTTGTGCTCTTAATCCTCCAGGGGCTACCTATACTTGTCTTTCTGTACATTGGATCACTGCTAGTGGAGGTCTGAAAAGCATCTCCAGCAATCTTTAATTCATGTGATTAAAAATTCAAAAGAAGCCCTTGTACCAGCTGTTAAACTATGTTAGTAAGCTGTAATTCAGAGTTCAAATCCCAGCAAATTGAAGGTTAGGTTAACAGGATCATTCAGTGGAACTGCATTATATCGTAGCAACTAGAACAGTAGGTGGACTGTTTTATACATGCTCATTTGCAGAAGATAAACTAAGGATGAGCAAACTCATAGCACTGCAAACCTTGCCTTGGGTTTATTTTCCCCTCCTCTTTCTGTGGCATGATTTTTTTTTTAGAGCCTGGCAGATGAAACCAACTGTGGGTTTTGTTTAATCTTTGCACAGATAGAAGCAGAATAAAATCAGCATGAAGTGTTTTGTTTAAGATTATCTGAAATCTGAGAAATGTGTTTTTCATCTCTGAGACTAATTAGTTTAAATATAACAAAGGTGAAATGAGTTTGATGGTCTTAAGTCTACTGTTCATTCTCCTTCAGTAAATAGAGAGAAAATATATGAGAAAAGAAATCCTCCTTATTTAGCACAGTTTGAAATGATTATTCTTTGCTTAGGCTGGTCCCAAGATAAACTTCCAGGAAGTCTGGAAGAATCAACCTTAAGTGCAAGTAAGGCTAAAAGTAATATGTACAATTACAATTATTATTTATTATTAGCACTACAATAGCCATTAGTCTTCAGCTGAGAGTGAAACGCTATTGTGGAAAGTGCTGCATATAAAAGTGACAGTATTTGCTCTACAGTGCTTGCAGCCGCTGCAGCTTTACAGAGCTTGCAAGGAGAAGGTGAGAAACAGGATGTAATATCATCTTTAGTTTGCAGATGGGGAATTATGGCACAAAGTGTCTTTCCCAAAACCACACAGGAAGCATGCAGAGCTAGAAGCTGAATCCTGATCTCCTGAAGGCTTTAACCAAAATACCATCCTTCCTGTCTATTGAAAGACTCTCACTTTTATATAATAGGCTGTAAAGCAGACCTTTAATGAGCCCAGACTCTGAAACTAGATGTGGTCCTATGACTATGGTACCCACAACAAAAACCCAACCAAACAAAAAAAAAATTACCCCATTTAAAATAGCATGATAAAGCCTTTACACTTGTTTTCCTGGTGACTTTAATAAGGTAAACTTTGTGTAATTGAGGGAAAAAAGAAAACACATTGGTGGGAGTAACAACTTGCTCAAGATGGCAACAGAGATAGGGGAAAATGGCCGGTTGGGGTTGCTGGTATGGTAATACTGGGGGGTAACGCTTCCCAACAAAAGCAGTTAACAAAAAACATTTCTTT
Source organism: Phalacrocorax carbo (assembly GCF_963921805.1). Lineage (NCBI taxonomy): Eukaryota > Metazoa > Chordata > Aves > Suliformes > Phalacrocoracidae > Phalacrocorax > Phalacrocorax carbo. The sequence goes on from NC_087517.1 coordinate 4,318,905, forward strand.
CAAATTCAGAATAAAAGATGCCAAATAAGAAAAAATTGCTGAGGATAAGTTTGTCAGGGATTGTGGTAGAGTTAAACATGAGCTGAAGAAATTGGTGAAGAGAAGCCTGGTAGAAGAAACGAGAGGAGTTTTAGGGCTAAAGCCCTCCTGTCAAAGCACAGTTTTTGCATAAGTAGCAAAGGAATACAAATTAAAAGAGGACTTTGGAATCTCCCCCCGCTGCTGTTGGTAAGATACCAGGTAGTGAAAGCCCCAATATACTTTGCATGCTGTCCTGCCAGTAATGTACTCATAGGTTTGAAGACAGACGACATCTGTTTATGCATCTCTTCTGGCCATGACGCCTGCAAAATCATTTCCCACCTGAGACAACCTTTCTTCTGAAATAACTAAAAGTCCTAGCCTTTCTTCCTAATTAAGGGTTTTCAAATAACCTTAAAAAAATACTATATTTTTTGCGACCCGCACATGTTTGACCTGTTCCTACCATTACAACCCTCCATTGACCCATCACTCTCACTGTGGGTCAGATGTCATGTCTATACACACGGCACTCCCAAAACACTTCTAATGCTACATCAAATACAGTATTTAAAAAGAACTTTGTCTAACCAAGGACTGAGTAAAACTTGTGAAGGACTTGGCCTCATAATTTAGAGTCATCATCATCAACAGGCTTTCACTTGGATAGCACCTTCCATTCAAAGATCTCAGAACACTTAATTTAATTAAGCCTTTCAACAATGCCATAATGCAGCCAAATGTTATAATAACTGCATGTAGAGGTTTGAATCGGAGACAAAGAGAGGTTAAATGAGTCTCCCAAGGTCCCAGAATGAATTAATAACATCTCCAAGAAGAGGCTGCAAAGCCAGACCCGTAGCCCTCTCCCTCACCACAAGCCTTCCCTCCTCTCCCACCCTGACACACGGACATGGGTGGGTTTCTGTGCCTGCTGGGCTGCACTGGGGAGGCTTCCGGACCTCTCTCAACTTCCCAGGGATGCTGGGAACAGTTTGTGTGAAAAACAAGCAGGGATTCCTCAGCAGGGTTAGCTGCACCCTGTATTGAACAGTGGTGATGGGAACATCCTCCCTGAAAAAACAAGATGAGAAAAGGTCTTGTGGTGCTGTCCTCCACACCACCACTTCCTCTGGGTTACCTTGGGAAGTGGGATAGTTCGTGGTTTTCCCATGGCTAAGATCTGCGAGGTCTTTTGCGGTGCATTAGTGGTCTGTCTTATAATCCACGTCATCCAAAAGGCTAACCTTGGGAGAGCAGTCACCTCAGCCCCGTGTGGGGAATTGCTTCAGCCTGGAGGGAGGAACATCTTGTCCTCATACCGGCACAATACGCTGTATTCTGACTTTTTCTAGGAGGTCCCTTGCATTCAAATACTGACTCGTCCTGATTCCCTTAGCCTGGGAGATCTGAGGAGCATACAGGCTGCAGTGGTATGGCTCCAGGCCATACAGCACAAACTAAGCATTACCATATGTCACAGAGGCAGCTAGACAAAATCTCCCCTGAAATGCGAAGAGGAGCGCTGGATACACACAAAACTTCACTAGTTTAAGACCGAACAGCAAAGGTTTTGTAAAACAAAACTGGTTTACTGCTGAGCATCAGCAGCTGCTTTCAAATTTACAAATACGTCTACGTGCTACAGAACATAAATGAGAAGCAATTGATTTCCTAGCCAGCTGCCAGGACCTGAGATGGGGATTTGTTTTTTCCCAGACGTTGCTATAGGGTTTCGTGCGCCGCGACCCACAGGTGAAGTGACCGCTGGAGCACCAGGGTCTGCGGCTCTCACCCTGCTGCCGAAGGAGAGCTGGATCTCATTGACGTGAGCTGCCCCAGGCTCTGTGGGAAGGATTTGGTCTTGATTACACCCAGGATTTCCCTGGCATGGAGGAGCTCCAAGATTAAATATTTGGCCTTTTTTTCCAGGGGACTGGCACAAGGGAAGATGCACTGGGACCGACTGCAGGAGATGCATCGTGCACAGGGCACTCGGGGTCTCGTCAGAAAGGCCACATCACATATTCTTCCAGCTCTATAATCTCATGAACACAAATATTTAATGTCCATCCCAGCCCCAGATTTATAAAAGGCCATCTGTTAACCGCTTTCACTGGTTCCCAATTAAGCTATCTCCACGGCGGGATTGATGCCACTCACGACTGACATGATACCTTCAATTTGAGGATAAGATAGTTATTTGGACTAATTTCCTTGTGGAAAAGCCCTGTGTAATTGAACAGTGTTGAAAACAAGTGGGGCTGGGCAGAATTACAACAGGGTCTGCATTGCTGATGGTACCCGTTTCACTAGTACCTTCTAACTAAAGCACAAGCTCCTGGAATCATATGATGCTTAAAAACATCGACTTCAGCTCCTAAAACGCAGCCCCCGGTCCTTATAATTGAGAAGTTCAAAATGTGAGGTTTAAGGCTGAAAAATAAAGAGACGAAGAACAATTCCAATTGTATTCTTTAAATCTAATTATTTTAAGCGTGATTTTGGAATGTTGCAAGCCGAACGCAGCAGTGTATATTACACACAAATTCCTACAAAAAGGAAATTATGTGTGTTTAAACCACCTTGTAGTGGCTTAAGCTTATCTGTATTAATTAAACACATTAAAATAATATGTGACTGTTAATACATAAAACAACATTAAAAAATAATAACTGTTTTCTCTTAAAGGTTAAACGGGCTCAATTCTTTGCAAGTGCAAATGAGTGTCATTCCATTGCATTAATTGCCATCATCTTGCTTGCCCATGTTCCTCTAAAATGCAAGTCTGGGCACTTTTAGCATGCAAATTTAGCTTTAAGCTTCTCGCGGTGAGAGACCTTGGTCGCGACATGACCCACGCAGGTAGAGCAGAGCCTGCAGACAGACCTTCAGTATTACACGCCGCCTGGCTCAGCTTACAGGCTCGATGGAAGGCTCCGAGCTCTGCAGATATTTTCCTCCAGCAATTGTTCAAAGTCTTTACTGCACGTAATGAAACTTGAATTTTAAATTTATTTTGATGAGCTGAAATCCGCAGTCCTAATTGGTGTACACATAGCGTGTTCTTAGTTACGAGATAAACAATTTATCCCAGTATCAAGGAAACATCGGTTAAGGTTTTATTAGACTCCCAAATATGTACGATAAACCCACCCCTCTGTTTGTTGCAACAGCAATGGTAAAATAAACTCCCAGCACATACTGCAGCGACCAAGCCGAGCTCTTTGTCTCAGCGCGTGGAAACGGGCCCTGCTCCCACCCACCGCCCACCGGCCCCGCCGCCTCCGCCCCCGCTTCGCACCCAGCCGCCGCGCGGAGCTTGGCGAAAATACCGTCTGTGCTCCTACAGGTGTTACATTTTTTGCTCCCCCAGTGACCAGTAACAGTGCTATTGGACTAAAATAATATATCTAAAAACAATGTGCTGGCATCGCTGAGAACATACATATAAGGCCACTGAGGTCCACACAGCAAGGATTGCACAATAACCCATTAAAATAAACATTTGCAACCACAGATAGCTGGACTGAAATCCCTGCTCTGATACAAATAACATCTGGACAACTTTTGTATGCATCTTCCAGCATAAAACACCCTTGAGAAAAAATAGGAGGCAAGCTAAAAGACAAAGGACCACTAAAGATTTTATTATGCTATGGGTGTGGTGCCATAAATTTGAGGGGATTCAGGCAAAAGTTGCCAAGCTTGAATTTAAACAGCATGTTGTTTTTAAAAGTTGTAACATTAGTGACGAACAAGTCAGTGTTCTTACATAATTAATCCAGTGTGAAATAGAGTGACTGGAAGACATCCAGTGGTTTAAAAATAACTCAATCATTTATAAGATCCACAGTACTATAGGATTTAACATTAAGGCACAGGAAGTGAAGGCATCTTGGTACGGAGCATGCTGTTTTAATTCCACAAAAGCTTTACGAATTCAGCCTACCCGAGCTCACTGTACAACAGCCCTGCGCCATGCAAAGCGAGGGAGGTTCCTCTCGAGTGGATCTCAGGTTTAATGAGCAGGATTTTGTGACTGTGATTTTTTTTTTTTCTTGTTTTTTTTTTTCTTCTCTCCACCATATAGAGTTGTCTCTAGCTGGAGATGCCATTAAAGAGACAAAAATGGGAGTGCTTTTTTCAAAATGGTAATGCTTAACTGGAAGGACTGGGAGAAAGACAAAGATATGCGGGGAAGCTAATGAGAGTCTTCAGAAGACATATAATCATGGTAGGAATTTGGATGGACTTTAACATCCAGTGTTATTCGTTAGTGGTGTTTCCAGCTGGCAACAAGCACAAGTAAGTGCAAACTGGAAACACAGCGTGAGTGGGGCTCAACGTAACGATAAAGAAAAACAGCCAAACAAAACCCTCATTCACTGTGCTGACCTAAAGTCGCCACTTACATTTGTAAGCCGAGGGCCCGGTTCTTCAAGTTATTCTGACACAAATCTCCAGCAAAAGCTGCCTGTAAAAGTAAGACATGGTTGTAGTTACTGTTCCTGCAAGCTGGAAGCAAGCAACAGGCGTAGGTATATATGAGCCCTCCCCTTATGCATTCAAAACTGATAGGGGAGGTCCAGGCAAAGCTGTCTCTGGCTGTACTATTTTCCAGTTCACAAGTGAAACCAGTGCACCTTACAGCGCTTAATCTTGGTGCAAGCTCCTGGGCTGCATCCAGCTGTCCTGCCTGCGCTCAGCTCTCACCCAAGCGCCTGCCAGTCCTGCGGGATGAGCTGCTGCTGCAAGGTGGTGCCCGAGGCAGGGTTTGGTGAACTGGAAAACTCTACAAATCTAACGCAGAAGGCAAATTGACATGAAGAGCGCTACCTACATGCCAAAGACATGGGATATCTCCCTTGAGGCATGTATCACCCTTTTGCTCAGCCCCTCTTGGGGAAGCACTCAACACCACGTGCTCCCTCCAAAATCACAGAGGCATCAAAGACATCTTGGGATCAGGTCCCAAGTGAGTTTTCATGCCTGAAGCATCACAGGCCTGCCCAAAACCCTCAGTCTGCACAAGGATATCATGTTTCTTGCAGGACAGAAATTGATGGGGTTCCAGAAGAAGCTAAACCCTTTATTCGAAACCAGTGTCCAGAAAATTGCTGGTTTGGATGAAGCAAGATCCAAATTTGAACCACTTTTAACAAATGATTATACTGAGCCAGATTTCAGGCCCACTATCCTCTGTTCGTGTCCCGTTACAGTGAAAGGAGAACCCCTTATCACCTACAGCCGCCAGCCCAGCATGGCCACCATGTCATGCTGGATACAGGCGCTTCCAGGTCTAGCTGGACTTCTCAATGTCATTTCATCACGCCTTGCATCATGTCGCTCTGTGAAAGCCCACCAGCCTGAGAAGTGGCTTTGCCCCAAAGAATATGCGAATTCCTGACAAAGGGAGATAAAGAATAAAGCGCAGAGATAGAAGGTGACTCTCCTTTAGCAGTGTGTTTCCTCTTCGCCTGGCTTGACATACAGGATGAGAGCAAATATATCAAAATCGTAATCTTGAATGATCAAAATAAATCACATACAATTGATTTTGACTAATGTAAAACTAACTGAATACATTTCTGGAAACAGTACTTATGAATTAATAATAGTGATTAAGATGAATTAAACACACAGACTAAATTCTGCCCTACAACACGCTGACTTCCATGGAAACTGTGCGTGCTTTTAGGGTCTGAATCTAGCAAGTTAATTCTGAATTATTTTTATCTGTTGAATCAAAGTAGTAAGTTAAAAAGAATTTATGTGGCTAAATAACATGCTACACTTACCAATGTTTATTGAGCTTTGAATATTATTTTCTCAAATTAACAGTATATTTGCTTAACAATGCAAAAAGTGGCTTTGTAAAAACCATTACTGCCGGACTGCAGCAAGTCTTAACTAAACAAAGGTGCAAGGAGTGTGACTCAAAACAGTATTTTTATTTCAGTGGATAAGGATGAATTCCAAGAATCATTAACCCTATCTTCCATTTTCCGTTTGTTCCCATTCACTGATAATGAGAAACCTGATCTACAAATTCCCCCCATCCACCCTGATAGTATTACGTCCCAAGTTTGACCCAGCAACATTATGACAATTCTTTCCCTTGAAAAATTCACTTATATTTTTGGTATATATTTCTCTTTCTATAAACCTGTCCTTTTCATAAATCTATACGTTTATATGCACACACATATTTTTACATGTGAAGGTGTATTTTATTTCTATGTGCATCTACATGCATGTTTTGCCATAAGTATTTTTGTGTATTTGTCTCTATAACAGATTAATTCTTCATGACAAACTCATTCTTGGACTAGAAACTGCCTGAAATTTAGAGTAAGGGAAACGGAGTAAGCTGAAATGCACTGTGTGGCATTTCCTATGAGGATTTACAGAGGCACATTTAAGAAAGAGAAAAGGTTGATTCAGGCAAGTTCAAACCCATTAGGTGGATAAACAGTGTTTAAGATTGGGCATGAGAACTGAAGGAAGGAATAACTATGGATGCGGAAGTAAATACAAAATGAGCTACGTTGCCAGATGTGTTTTTTAAAGGTAGCATGCGTCAGGTTAACCTTTCTTTGGTTGGTATCAGTTCAGATTAATTCAGATGAGAACATCTGCAGAGAAGGACTTGTAGGTGAGCAGAGAAGAGGAAAGCCTGTATTACCAGAGGAGATTAAAACAGCTAGACATGCTCAGCCCAATAAAACGAAGGCTGAGATGCAATTTCTGTCTATAAATAAAGCAATGGGGTTAAAAGAAGCACGGACAAGATTTGCTATTAACACATGTATGAATGGATATCATCTGGCAGTTAATGAGCTTTGGGAGAAGCTTGATGAAGGGACCTGACAGTGCAAGCTCTCCAGCAGCCGTCCCGCGAGGGCACGAGGATGGGGGAAGGAAGAAAACAACAGTTCCAGAGGCTGTTAAAATGGATCTTGATCAATGTACATATGGGATTATGAGAAGTGGGTGTGAAACCCCGCACTCAGAGGGTCCCTGCCAGTCCCATGTAGCTAACCTGAAATAAAATATTTTTTGTAAAGTAAGGATCTGTAAACTTTTAACACTTAGGAAAAATAAAAATAAAAAGCAAGAAAGTTTTCCAAGAGTGATGAAATAAAAAATTTCCCATCAAAATATTCCCCCCAAACATTTTAATTGCTATAAAGCTTTTTTTCAGTAGAAAACTTCCTCTTGCATTTGTTTCTAGAGGCTCAAGGCAGAAGCGGGCAGGACGTCTGGAAGGGACTTAGACATTTACGCCTCACTGCCACTGGTTGACCTCCTCCAGAGAACCCAGGACGTGCTTGGGTTAGTCTTCATGTTTCTGGTGATTAAACAGCTCTTGGTCTCACTTCTTGCTAAATCCCGATGACATACGACACGGTGTCTCTCTGCTAGATGTTAACAGGACAACGCGCTGTTTTTCTCATCCGTGGGCGCCTGCCAAAAGGGAGGTCCCAGTCCTCCTTTTTGCCACAGACTGGACGAGGACAGGGCCTGGCTCATGGCAAGGACGTTCAGGGCAGGCACTGGAAGAGTTTCTTGGGGTCACCGATGGCTCTTCTACGTACGATCTGAAACAGCGGGTTGGGTAAATATCTGCTGCTCCATTCTCATAGTTGATCTTACCTTAGGCCAGCTGGGTGCACCAGATGCTCTAATTAGTAGACCATATCAGAACTTTTCTGTCGAAATTGCCTTTCTAATAGAAAATATCCTTTCCAGGAAAAGATTGTTGGGAAAAGAGGAGTTGGTTTGAAGAGTTTCCTTTTTGTGTTGTTAAAACACAGCTTTCTGGTTAATTGGTTAAAATGTTTTAATCAATTTCATTTTTATCAGCAACTTGAAAAATCATTGTGAATTTCTAAAAATACGATATTTTTTGAAATCCTTTCGTTTGAAAAAAATATTGTGGTTTTAAATTTTCGTCCAAGAGTTGGATTAATTTCTTTTCTAAAAACAGAAAATATGTAATAGGAAGGGATTTCCACTTTCTAGCCAGCCATGGCATTTAGTGGTATTATTATAATTAGTTATTTTCATTCCTTTTATGTAGAACCATTCATAAATACCCTAAATTGTAGCAAGGGCTACACACAAATTAACTTTTACAGAATAGGGCAATCAAAAGCAGAATTCTATTTTTAAAAAGAAGAAAAAATATTAAAATGAAAACTTTGGTTTGGGATCAGAACTTGTATGCAAATGCAATTACTGGACAGGCCAGAACATATTAAACGTAAATCTTTATAGCGAAATAACCAACCTGAAAATAATTAAATGCATTTAAACGTTCCCAGCTTTTGGCTGTTGCTATCAGGTAGCATAGAGCAAGCGATATGCTCAAAACTTGGCCCTTGCTCTTCAAGATGCTGAAGGCTCTCCAGTGCAATCACGAGATGGATACGAGCCGTGTCCGACACAGGCTCTTGCTGCTAATTGGTAGAGGCCAATGACAAATTAGAGAGAAACATCTGACATCCTGATAAAATAATCTTCAGTTTTCAAGACTCTGATTTTGATTACTCCTTGGAAACATACAAGGAGAAAAGAATTTACAATAGCCGTGACCTGGTCCTTGCAAATAAACAATGCAAAAGAACTGCTTGGAAATGAAATTCCTAACACTGACCTGGAATTTAGATGCCATGGTTTGAAATTCCTATGTCAACAAGTACAAGAAACCCAGGAGAAAGTTCCCAAATGCAAAAGGCACGACGTATTCAGACTGAGAAGCATCTGAAAGAAGGTGGCAACGGCTGGAGTTCAACAAAGCCACACGGCCCACACATATGTTGTGGGTATCTTAGATGTTAATCCAAGTATCTGCCTGCCACGGGAGCCAGTGATAACCCAGGTGTTGATACTGCATCTGTATCCCACTCCGCAGAACATCAGTCCTACAGTGGTTTCATATACAGTATATGAAGCTAAACACACGAGTTATAGAACTACATAGACTGATAGCTGGCCTGGGCATATTATATATATTTTTCTGTAATTTAATTTTCTGTAATTCTGTGGGTCCATAGAGTAAATGGACTTTGACAAAATATGAGTGTTTTAAAATGAAAGAACAGCATTAAAGGGTTTGCTTAGGCTTGTAAAGGCAGGCTTTCTTTCCCATTACCTGTGTTCTTATCAGAGAAAAGTTCCCCTTTCCCTCCTTTGCCAAAATTTCTAGGCCGCAAACATTATCTGCAGCATAATGAAATCCATCTGCTATCACCTGATGCATAGCAACTCAGCTGGCAACCTATGTCTTGCATTAACATAAAGATGAAATATTTCTTTTCCGGATCAAAGCGGCGTACATCTACCGTATTTCTGAATGAACATGGTTAATATGACTTAGAGGATGGACACTCTGGTGTTGACACTGATTTTGGTGTATAAATTATTCCCTGGTCCTAGTGCACACCAGGAGCCAGTGCTACCGGGGCTTGTGCCCTGCACAGAGGAGTCTGAGAAGCCTGTAGAAGACCAAAATCTTAAGAGAACCAGCCAAATTTCTGGAGTCATGCGTGAAGGGGAAAAGTAAAAATGACAATAGTCCCCAGGATACAGAGGCAAGATTTTTGTCAGATGCTATATTGCCTCTGACATTTGCAGTGGGAAGACATGCCACATGATTCAAGCTGTAGCATCCCCATACACATTTTAAAAGTTCTGCCCCTAACCTTGGTTGAAACCTGAATGAAGGAAAAAGATTCAGTCCAATCATTTACAGATCATTAATGGGAGAAGTGATTATTTGCCTTTAGAGAAGACACCCACTGAAAAATGATGACATTATGCTCTCTTTAAAGGGGTGCTGTGGCTTTTATCGATGCTCTTGGTACAATCCATTTCTGCAAACTGCATGTGAGAAGGTTTTACCACTGTCATTACAGATAAGTGCTATGGCTGGGCTGGGAACACCTGCCTTGGTGCTGCAGCATCTTTTGGGTTGCATCCCCTAAATGCAGCCGCAGAACAGCTGAAGTTAAGCTTAAAGTTTGACGGTAAGAAGGAATGATAGGATTGTTTCTGCCTGGCTGAAAGTGAAAATCTGAGAGCTCTGAGCACTGAAGGTACACAATGGGAAATGAACTTGGCCTGTGAATTGGGCCCTGGGGTTTGCGGTTCAATCCAGCCACTGCGACTGCATCAAAAATTTCAACACTGTGGCAGACCTACTTCTTGTGCCTGTGCGAACCGAAGCTCTGTTTCCCTGAAATAATGCAAGCACGCTGTGTTTGTATATTATCTAACTCCAAGCTATAAAATTACATATTTGGCTCATATCTAAAAATTGCCCAGGAGAGCCATGCTCCTCTTTCTAAAAGTGATAATTTTTTAAAAACATAATTGCATTATTATTCTTTAACTTACTCATATTTAATAATCAGAATAGGGTTTTTTCACCTCCAACACTGACATTTTTTTACACTCTCAGTTTTCACTAATATTAAAGTCTAGACCAGCTCAACACAGCTGAGATGAAATATTTCATGCGTTATCAGCTTTTTGGCAGCCACTGGATTTGTGTACCCATCAAAACTGCGTCTTCTGAGAAGAGAAAGAATTAAGAAAAAGTCATTTACCCAGTTAATTCTGTAACTATCGATTTCAGTGTAAACCCCTTCCTCTTTATAAGATTAATTTTGTTCTTCCCATGCCCCACAGAAAAAGCTTGTGCCCAGAGAAAAGCTGCTATGAAAGGGATACAAATGAATCTACTTAGATAATTGTAATTCCAGTCAGACCCTGGCACCATGTAGTTCATGTTTTATCATAAGGGACCAATTTCTAAGATTTAGCCATCAGTCTAAAAAGTGCAACACAGAATTTCACCCCCAGTACTGCGGAGAAGGCAGGGTTGACTTTAGTCAAGGAGAGCGTACCTGGGACTTCACTCAAGACATTCGAATAAGTGGGATTTTTTGCACTGTGAGAATAACAGCACCTGAATCAGCCTCGTGGTGCTAGTGTCCAACATATATTTATCTATAAAAGGAGGACCTCTCACCCCTTCGGTCCACCAGCAGTGGGTTTGGAGGGCTAACCAAGACAGCAGCCATGCAATCCCGAAAGCTGCATTACAAATGCCTGCCCTATATTTGAGAAGTAACATCAAATAAAAACCTCACCAGTTTCATGTATTTTGTAGTGGAATCACAGCAGAAGGATTTCCCCCTCCTCTTTTTTCTAATCAAAGACTGATTAATTAATTCTCATTATCTCCATCTCTGTCACAAAGATAGCATGGTGACACTGTCAGAAAGCTGTTGTAATTTGCCTCAGGCATGGCTGTAATTTGGTGGTGGTTGAAGTGATCTCTCGCTATTTTAGTAGGTCTCATCACTGTCATGCCCACAGAAAAATGCTCCCAGACAAGAGCTGTGTACACCAGTAGGATGGAAATAGGTGGTAAAACCAGTACAAGCCTCACTCTGTGCAACCTCCAAACGAGCAGAGCCCAAGAGAATAAATCATGGCCTCAGATACTTCTGCAATAGCACCAAAGGTGGCTTCAGACCAAGGCAGGACAGAAACCAGCCTGAAAAACAAAAAAGCCCTTTTCCACAGCAAATAGGTTCAGGGAAAACTTCTATGCAGCAGCTGTTATCGGGGCAGAGGGAAGAGCGAATAAAAACCCCTCTCCTAGCAGACTTGCAGAGCAGCAGCCCGCTAAAAGTGACCACATCAGGAAACAGTCCTCACCACAGCTTCATCAGGGTGAGTTGAGACAACACCATGAATGTGGGAGACCAGTAGGACCGATCGTTACTGGCAGTGCGCCGTACAAACTGAAAGCATCCATAGACAATTGAAACCACATTGCATGAATCCCCCTCGAATCACAAGGTTAATGCAGATCCAGCTTTCAACTCAGTGAGCTACATAAACCAGACGAGGTACAGTGAACAATGGCTCATGCGGGTGTCCCAGTTTCCACCAACAATGTTAGCCACATTCGTGGTGACTCAATTTGTTTCCATCATATGCTCTTCAGAGTCGCCTCTGGCAGCTTTGATTTTCATGCTCCTTTTCCAAATGAACATTATCCAACTGCAGCGAGATGAGTTGGCACCCAGCAAAAAGCATACGAAGCTCTGTTTTCAGATCATACCTAATGATTCCAGGTCTGAGGGTTGCTCCTCTTCCTCTTGACCCTTCTGGCTTAGTTTCAGAGTTCAGGTCATAGCACGATATCTTCCTGTGCCGCTGTTCAGTAAAGCAAATGGAGTCAGCAATAGCCAGATATAAAATTTTTTTAAAAATTGGTTAAAAATTGATATTTAACCTATGTATACATGCACCTGCCTTTTATATGGAGCTGTACTACATCGTCTTCAGTGCAGAAGCAAAGCGCTCAGAAGAAATAACATAAATATACATCTGACCTCAGTGGAAAGATCTTCTTTCTCGGTGTAACCTACCGTAACTTGAAGTTTGCTCTCCCAGCATTATTTGTTTAATAGAAATATTTTCCGTACCACCTGGTTCTGGCAGAAAGTCAGAATTTGCATTTATATGAGGTAGTTTATCAAATATAACATACAGAAGTCTGTTAAGTACACATTGCATTTTGTTTGTGAGAAAATCTGTTTGTATTTAATGTAGTTTTTAAATTAACCTTAATGAAAGCTTCTGAAAATTGTTGTTCTAAGCATTTGAAATATGCAACAAGAACTAGTGGAAGACATAAACATGTTTTCCATTATATGTTATCAGATAGTCCAAAATTACTACAAAAAGAATGTGGGACTATGTTAAATTAGAAAGATAAGCAAGCATTTAGTTAAAAGGCAAAGGTCTTTAGAAGACTAAAGCATCTGACAGTTAACCCCAACATCTTGTGATCTCCTACCAAGAGTAGTATAGCACTCACAGAATACAGTAGGGTGTTTTAACCACATCCATGGCTAAGATGAAAAACAAGGCATGTTTCACAGAAATCGCGTGGTGGATGTTTTTTCAGCCCAATATTTAGAGAGCGGCTGTGTACCCACGGCCACTTTTGAAGATATTACTAACCCAGTATCAAACATGATTGGCCCAGTTTTATCTCTTGAAAAGAGCCAACCCAATCGTATGACCTTTACAGATGGCCTTATAAGAGAAAATTTAGACATAATCCCTTCGATTATCAGAATAGCATTTTTTGTTGTCCTCTGCTGTTTCCTGATTTAATTTAGTCCTTTAGCATAAGACGAGCCGTTTTCGGTTGATAGTTACACTGGTGACTTCATGAAGAACATAACATAGGGAGCAAAAAACCTGTTAGCATTATGGATTTCTCTCCATCTTTTCCTCATATATCCAATTAAATTTATCACAAAGAATAAAAGGGCACTGCCGAAAAATTGCCAAACAAGGACCGTCATCAACAGGACATTTAACGTATCATGTGAGGAGTGAGGCTAGAGGAAAGCAGTACCTAAGTAGCTTGCTGATGAGTTGTTGTAACAATAATCATTCAAATAACAGCAATAAAAGCATCACTGGTAATGATCAAGTAAGGGAAGGAAAATCTGACTAATGACTTTGTCTTACTATTCTGGTAACCCTTTGCATAAAGAAAACTCAGTAAAATCAGGTTTTAATCAGGGTGATATTTTTCTGGAAACTCTTCCCAACACATTCTGGCACTTAACCAGTGCTTGAATAACATTCCCACAGCAAGTCTCAAGCCAAACTTTTTTTCATAAGCAATTGCTCTGGAAAACAGGAAAAATCGAAAAGTTTTTCTCAGAATGCCATTACTTTTCTGAGAGATATAAAAATGGGCTAATACCCAGTTAGCTAGGTTATAGTTAGCTAATCACAGTTTTTAAGATGAAAAATCTTGAGCTCTAGGTACCGGAGTTAGGTAAGAATCTCTCCAATATAAGGTCCTACCCACAAGTGTCAGGTCTCGCAGAGGCGCAGCTGTGGGGGTAACCACGATGTGCAGTCCTTACAGACCAAATTTCAGATGAACTAGCCTGCATCTGGCTATGCAGACCATCTCCACTGAGCATCCGAAGCTTCTCTTTGATTCCATTTAACTTATATTCTCTCACTAACACAGTGGAAAATTGGGTTATTTTCTGTTTTATATAGGCAGGGCGATCTAGCAGTCATCTAGGTCGTGGAATACTGGAAATCCTGTTTTGGATCACGTCGTCAGTATCTTCTTTAAAGGGAATTATTTCCTATAACTGGGTTACAGATAGCTGTGCTCATAGGGTGGTCAAAGGATGCTGGCTTTGCTTCACATTAAAAGTGGATTTTTTTAATAGCTGGGGAGGAAAAAAGAGAAAGAATTGAAAAGTCTCAATATGAAAATTTTGCAGTAAAGACTAATCTTAAATACTGTGTAGGCTTGTTGCCTGTGATGTCCAGGGCTTCTGGGGTCCTTTTTGGCTATATCAGACTAAGGGTAGGTCAGAAACAAAAGGTTTGGGAGAGCCAGCCTCCCAAAGACCTTTACCCTGTGGCTTTCCTGAGATTTCCTGGAGATTGTTAATCAGACACCTACAGCCATGAGAGCTCTTGGATCCCCTTATGCTATAACTCGCAACTTCAATGTAAAGAGCACAGAAACCCTGAAAGCTTCTACGTTTCATGCTTTTGGCTTCATAACTGGGAGCCAGGAAGGTTTAAGAGTTTGACTCAGTTTTCCACGTTTGCAGGCTCCAGACTGTAGATGGAATGGGGGATGCTGCCTTCTTGGGCATCGCGAGGAACAGAGCCATTGTAGGAATGCCGAGAAGCCAGCCTGGGCGAGGGGAAGACCTCAGAACAATAGCAAAGAGCTTGAGGACATCTTCCATGAATAAGAAAGTTCTTGGCATACATAACAGCCACACTTAGGAAAGTTTTCTGAGCCTTTCCTAAATAGCTAAAAGAGATTCTTTTTAGGCTTTTCATTTTGAGAGCTGGAATAAACATAATTTGCATATTCTTTGGACACTATGGGGAAAGAGATGGAACTACACTTTTGTGGATGGGCCAAAAAATCATTAAGGCAATTTTATATTGAAAAGAAATATGTTATGCTATTCCTAAAGGAAGACTTTTGGCCAGATAGAACTGATGGCAAATATTTATTTCTTTTTTATGTATTAATAGTCCTAGTAGATGGTATGAGAAACAACTACGAGTGTTTATGTATGATATTTAGGGTGCTATTTTGATTATGTTTAGTACAGAACTTATTCACATGTTAACAGAATATGCATTTGTTTTAAGAAGATTCTGAATCCTGCCTAACAGCAGACAGTGGAAAATAGGACAAGCAGAAGTTCGGGGCAACTTTAGAAAGATCTGGGATTGCATCACTGAAGCCAAAACATGTAAGTTTAATATAATGGGAAGAATATACCTGGGAAAAATACTAGAGCTGCAGGGTTATGGCCCATGACACAGAAGGGATAGGGAGATCTTTGAGCAGGAAACTATTTGGCAGCCTTTCTGCTTTAGCTGGCTGAGAGCAGCGAGGAGCTAATTTAGTCAGTGGGTAGGAGAGGCAGCCCTCAGTAAAGAGCTGAGAAACCGAAGGCGCTCCCAATGAACTACCAAGAAATGTAGTTTCAAAGTTATTATGTAACATTAGGGTCAAAACTGAAGATAAGAGAATGATGCATCGCAGCGTTAGCAAACAGTCAGTGTTAATATGTTTGTATAGACAAGGAAGATTTGGCGTAGTATACGGGCATAAAAATGAGGAGCCAACATGAGCTGAAACTGAGCTCAGAGCACCATTGCCAAGAGATGTAATTCTTGTCTTCATCTCCTTTGAATATCAAGGTTTATTTAGTTTACAAACATATGGGGTTTCAAAGCTATTACAACTGTGACATCGATTTAGAAGCTACAGACAGGCAAGAGGTTAAGATTAGAGCTGGCCAGAAATTTTCTTACAAAACAGAATTTTGCATTTTAGCCAGGATTAGTTAAGACAACTGACTCTTACAACATCATACTGCCAGGTGAAAAAATTACTCACTCGACAAGCACAGTACTGCTGGGATGAGTAGTATTGAATTGTGTATTAACATAAACAATTATGGAGTGTTATTATTATTAAGAAAAGATGTGATAGGGAGAATTGTGCCTTTTAATTGCTCAGTCAAGGGGAAGGCACTGTGGGAGCCACTACCTTCCCTGGATTTATCAAAGTGATGAGGAAGCTCTTACTTCTCTACCACAGGGTTCCTTATGCCTTCCTTCCATGCCCCATACCCACTATAACCCATCCTTTTTCGAAGTTTAATCAAAACTGAAGCACAAAGGGGTTATATCTGAATATAATTAAAATTTGCATCTAAAAAAAAAAATAGAAATCAAACAAAATCCTGGTTTATCAGAAAATTACCTGCTGGCTATGAAACTAATGCCCGAATATAGTAGTAGTAGTAGTAGTAATACTAATACTAATAATAAACAACCCTCATGTCTGCAGACATTTTTGCACAACACCCCCCTACCACAAAAAGTGAAAAGTCACACGGATAAGCAGTGCAATCCTTTGCCCAATCGCTACTACATGCCCAATCAAAGAATTTTGAACTTCAGCTGAATTCACGTAGATACTGGGGATTATATGGGCAGAAACCTAGATTACAAATCAAAGAGCACTGAATAGCACATGTATATGTTCCAGTTATGAAAGCTGCTTAATGACTAAAGTCATCTATGCTTTAAAAAAAAAAAAAGGGGGGGAGGGGGGGGGGAACTGATGTTGAGATCTGAAAGTATGTCTCTGGATTGACGGGTCATAGGTTAAATCCAGATGAGGGTCACTCAAGCCTGGTGTTAGTCTAAATGAGTACAGCATTAATGCTGAAAAATCCTCACAATGAGCTCACCACCTGTCCGCTGCAGAAATCCGACCAGCATCGGTTCCCTTCAAACTTGATGTGTACTTGCATATACAATACTTACACGCTGCTAACTAGGGAGAATGAAGAAGGTAATCTGGCTTTTGATTTCAATCGCTGTTACTAGCCTTAAATTACTTTTGTCTGTTGCCTCTCAAAAAGGCACCATTTTTCACTGCAAGTGCAACGGGATGCTTCTACTTTGTAAATATGACAGAGCAGTTTCAATATAGCATGACTTCAAATGGTGAACCTTGTCAGAAACACAGAGCACAAGCTTTCTTCTGGTTTTGGTTTGGTTTTTTTTTTTAATTGTCTTTTCTTATTTACAAGATGTGCATATTGGTTCTTTTCAAGAGAGGTCTGAAAAAGATAAAGGGGAATTTGTGGAAACTATAAATTAGCATTCATAGCAGTGTTGACAACACTAACATTTAGGTTCTGCTCTCAAATAGAAAAATGTCTTATTGATTCAGAACTGAGCTTTGTATAAAATCAAAGGGTTAAAATAACCAACACTTAATGGAAAGAGGAATGAACCACTTACTACCCATATTCTATTATTTGCTTAAAACACGTAGGTTGATGTAAGCTTGTTATCATTCACTAAAAGATAAAATTTGCTGCAGAAGGTACACACTTTGTAAGTGTAAAACAACTAATCTCAGACCACTAATAGATTTAACCTTGTATATTCATAGATATTTAAAAGTGTTATGGTTTGAAGGTCAACTCCTCTGTCTTACAGTAAAAGGAAAGCAAAGAAAGGAATAAAAATTAGAAAGAATTAATTCTTCAAAAAGTTTTTACAAATCAAAACCCTGCAGTTTCACACTGAGAACAAAAGAAGCATATTAAACACCAAAGTTTATCAAGACAAATTAGGTCCCAGTTTCAAATTTTCTTTAATCTTTTGCATCTGAACGTTTTTTTGCCTCATGCTGTTTTCCCTAGTTAAATGTTAAAATGAATTCTAGCCAATACCATTGACTTCCTCCCTTAAAAATATTGAGACACATAATAAAAAATTAATTACTTCCCCTAATTTCCGTGTGATTCTTTAAAAAGATGTAAAATTCATTTAAAGTAAGTGGTGACTTTGTCTTTGAAGATCACGACAATTAACATGGATCAAAGCTTAGGTTCTGTAACGATGATAGCTTATTAGCATAATGAAATTAACTTAGAGACAAGAATCTTTAATAGGTACAACAAAAACGCTTTAATAATACTTGAAGAAAATTATGTATTTGCTAGAAGTACAACAGTTTCAGACTTTCTATCCAATTAATAAGTTGTTAATTAACTCCTTTTCCAAACAATGTGCACTTTAAGTTAACATCTGCCCATTGGATAACACTTTCCTATGGTGTCTTTTTTTTTTTTAATATACTGTAGAACTGCAACACTGTTTTACTGGGAATTCCTTGCAGGACTATTCCTATTCTAGGGAAACAGGACCCAAATATAGTAATATGTTTTCTATATCCAACCAATTAAAAAAAGAGAAGGCTTATTTCAAAGATGGGGAGGAGGAATGAGTAATTCCTTAATTATGGCTGCATTGTTTGTGGCAGCGCGCAGTTTCAGATTTCTTTGCATTTTCAATAGAAATTATTTTCTACAGTTTATATCCCTCTGCAAAATGGCTCTCTGCTGACTAGCGCCATATATGGACTTGGCTTGGGAGCAATTTTCTTTTTTTTTTTTAATATTTATTTATAGTTCCATGTTACAGGATTTATAAGACTGTAAATCAATAACTATTGTTTTTGAAGATATGGAGGGGAAGGTTGCTCACAAAAAATTAAAATAGAACCTTATGTACAAAAATAGTATTTTAATAGTCTTTGCTTTGTGGTGCAGAATAATAAGGGATTTCAGCACTTTAATTTTTAATTAAAATGCCACTTTTTTGTTTTAGGGGCTTCTGCCTGCATAGTGGTTTGGGGATCAAAATTTTTGCGGAGTATTTTGCATTTTGAAAGTGGATTTGGAGAACACGTGTCTGAGCACTGCACTGATAGGCCTTGAACCCTCAGCGCAGGCTGCTTAGGCCGGCGATGGAACAATTAAATAGGTCTTATTTGAAACAAATGAGTTATTACATTCTATTGGGTCAAGGATTCATGTTTTAATAAATCCTTAATTAGAGTAACTTTTCATTTAATCTGGCAAATTCTAAGCAAGTTAAGAATTTATGAGAGTTGGAATCAGCAATAAAAAATATGCCTGTCTGCCATTCTGCTCAAGGCCACACAGGTTGAACTCATTTTGAGTAGCGTGGAAGCCAGGAACGTATCTCCCGAACAGGGCACTGCAACATCATTACAAATATGTACGTATAAAATATAATCACAGAATCACACAGAATCCCAGAAGGGTAGGGGCTGGAAGGGACCTCTAGAGATCATCTTGTCCAACACCCCTGTTTGAGCATATTTTATATATATACATAAAAAATATTATACATTACATATATGTATAATTATTAAATAATTATTATTAATAATAATAATAATCTGGAAACTCTTATTTCCTCTTTTTTCAGAAATAACAAAGGAACAACAACAACAACAACAGAACCCCAAAACCCCAACCTAATCACAAGAGAATTTTTGAGATGGTTTGTTGGGGTGTTTTTTTTGCCTTGACAAAACTTTCTGCCACAAACCTGTGAGTACACAAACCTTTTCATGCAACATCCAGCTCAAACTCTTCCAGTCACTACTGGCTAAGGTCAGAATTTTGATTTCTGACCGTGTATGGCTCTGGCCAGACCCCTCTGAGCTCATGGTGCGTGGCTGTAAGAGCACAGGTGTGCTAGCCACAGCCAAACCTTGCCTCCTCTGGAACACCTTCATGAGTAATAACTAATTAATACTCAGCGCACACACATAGCACAGGCTTTATGGTACACTGAAACACCACTTTCTTTGGGATGGAAACAACAGGCAACTAATAACTCATGTGGAAACTGCGTGATAGTAGAATGAAACTGAGGAAACCACTGTTTTCTGCACATAGATAGACAACGCCTCTACTCTGCCAAACCTGGTTGTCTCTCTACTGAGCATAGACACATAAAGTCCTGGCACTTACACCTGTAGCTGGTTGAAATCCCTTCTTTTTTTATTGTTTTGTTTAGTTTGTTTAATTTGTTGTTTGGAAATTTGTTGTTGTTTTGGGTGGTTTTTTATAGTTGCAAATGAGAATTGATAATTTTTCAAGATTTCCCCTAAAATACCAAAGGCTGAAAAATCCTTATTTGGAAACAACAAAGAGCAAGAGAGCAAGAGCTGTGCACTGCAAGCAGCTCTCTGGCACCTGGTAACAGCTGCCCATGAGCTCACCGCAGCCCATGCACGTGCCATGACTAACCAACGAGCAATGGGGACAGCACGAGGGTTGGCAGACACGGTCCCCATTTTGCTCAACAGTTTCCAGGTCTACCTTGTTCCCAGGCTCTGGGGCGGTCCTGCCACCGAAATTGCTGTAGGATTAGTAATATTAGGAGCGGCAGGAGGTCCTTCCTGGAGGAGGCTGACCCAAATGCTGGTAGGATTTGGGGCCATGCCCTGGGGAAGTCCCCGCTAGCGACCAGGATGGGTGGCAGAGCTCTCCAGAGACTGAGTCCCCCCGCTTCCAGCAGAACCTTTTTAAAAACAAAGACATTTCCTTTTAACTACTTGCTTTTGGCACATCAGGATTTTTGAGGTAAAACATTTCCAAATTGTAAATCCAACAGATAGTTCCTCAGTTCCAAGTTCCTCAGTATGCAAGAAATATGATATGACCTTGGCTGGGAAGTGCAGTCAAAAGAACATCATCACCTATTGCCTTTCCTGCATACTTCCATGGCATACCTATTTTTCCCTGGATGACTCCCAAGCTAAGAAAAGTCTTTCTCCTCGCTTACTAAAATCCAATGTCTAAGCTATACAAGATACTATGAGTGCAGGCCAGAAACATTACGGGTTCTTCTAAGTAAGACATTATTATTCTTTACAAGAGGAAAAAAAAAGAACAGGGTCATCTCTGAAACTAAGAAATGTACTTATTGTTCCAAATTTTGAAGCAATCTTCAGAGCTAGGTTATATATAAGGTTCTTCTGGAGTTTTACTGGAAGTTGATACAATGCCAGAAGATACTAAACTCTCATTTCCAAGTGAATGACCACTGCACAGAGCTGCCAACCGAGAGTTTCCTTTATGGTAATAAAGAGCCTGCCAGGATAACCTCAGTAAAAAATGACGCTGATAAATACATTGTTTTAAAGATAATCAATACAGCACTTCCATTGTTCACACATGGTTTTATTTTTTGGTCAGCAGAATATATTTTCCTTGCCCAACTTCTCCTTCCAGGGAGGTACTCCAGCCTTCTTCCTGCTTTGGAAACAGAATACTCTATGACTAAATCATGTAATGTTGTTGGTCAGCGTGATACACAGGACAACCACAAGGACAGGATTTGGCTGTTGAGAAATGGCAGTGTAGCATGTTTTTCAAATTATATAACAACTTTCCTCATCCCTCCTATTTCAAATTATCTCTGTAGAATAATAATTTAAAAAAAATGCAGGTCCATTTTTCATTGATTATTCCCTTTGAAATATCACCCTTCCCCGTTAATGTGGTGTTAGTCCCAGCTTTCTGTGATTTCTCTCAGTTGTGCCCTGGATTTGGATTTCCCTTGATGGCCCTGTTCTTTCAATGATGCTGTTCCTGTCTGTTTTCAGAATAATTTCTGTTTCACACTCATTTGCATGTTTTCCTCACTGCATGGGAAAAAAAAAATAAAATAAAAAAACCAAGCACAAGTTTCCTTGTCTCCAACTTCACTATTGAGCAAAAAATATTTTCCCCTTTCTTCCCATTCTTCCTACCCTGGTGCAGAGCCAGAAGTGCTGCTACGGACATTTGTGCGCAGCATTGTGGAAAACCATGAGTAGGAACCCCGGCTATGAAGCAGGGAAGTATGAGCCGTTAGAAGAGCAACAGGTGTTATTTCTGTTATATCCCTGCTCTGGGAGTGCTGTTGGTCCCTTTTTTCTTCTTTTAGAGTAACACGTGCCACAGAGGTAGGAGAAGGCATAGCAGTTGAATCACCACAGATGATGACCTGAGGGCCTCATACCACTAGGACACAAGCCACACAGGCTTTCGGTAAAGCCATAATTTCTTCTTTTTCAATCCATGTTGGATTAAAAACTTTATGTTTCACTTGTAGATTTGGGTAAGTACCTACTAAATTCCACCTTTTAAAACAGATAGTTTTCACCGCTACTTTTGCCTGCATTGTCAAGTCAAGAACTTCTTAAATTTCAAGTTCAGGCACAACAGACGAAGTGACTCAAAAGATGAGCTCTTTGGTGGGGTCACACCCTGTGACGTTGCTTTTACTCTCCACTTGCAATTTCACCCTCTGTCTCCCTGCAAATGCTACAGCACACACTGAAAATTTCACCAAGTCAACGATCACACGTGGCTTTAGAAAAATTACATCACACATTTAAAAAAGCAAAATAATCCTAGAACCTAAGGTACGATGGAAGCATCCCCTGCCTATGTTCAGAACTGTACTGGTCTCTGGCAGTGGTACATTGCCCTTTGCTAATTTTAAATATTTCTGAAAAATGAGGAAAGGGCATAAACACAAAAACAAGACTGAGGTGCTGAAGCAAAGCCAGATATGGCTAGAAACATTGCCTGATTCCTCTTCTCACTTGTAAACCTTAAGCAGTCAGTCTGAGCAGAGAATAATTGAACTAATTGGTGTTTCAGGGTCCTACACAGTGGTTATGAGTTTTTACTTATATCATCAACAAAAGGCAGGCAAGAGCCTGCTCCAAATAGCACCCCTTGCTCCTGAGTTACAACCCAACAATACAACCCATGGCATTACACTACTCTTCTTGGCCCTCATTGCTGAGCTCTTAGCATTCGCACCCCAGTTGTCTGGTCTTTAATAAGAAATAAAGTTGTTTGTTTATTTTATACCTATTTAACTTGTCGTTTAAGATTTGCAGAATGCCATCAATCTTTGCCTCAGTATATTGACCTCACAGTAATTGTTGGGGCTCTAAATTCTGCACAGATGTTATTACTATGAATTTAACTTTATATAGCAAGAAATTCAGTACTGCCATATGCCGTCTTTTATGAGCTTGCAGTTTGTAATGAATATCCATGACTAATGCTTTTGACCCAGGTAAGCCTATGATTATGGAAGGTAAAAAGTTTACTAAACTTTATTGCAGCACTTTCTGTAATTTTACCGACAACTAATGCACACAACTCCCCTGCCTATGCATTGATATTAAAAAATTGCTTAGCTCTTCTTGATAGAGACAGCCAAAAATTTCTAGATTCATTGATTGCATATCAGAGGGGATAAGATGATTTTCTGTGATATCCAATACAAGTCAGACTTCTTTATGTTTTGCTAGCGGTTTGTTTTTGTTGTTGTTGTGTTTTGGGGTTATTTTTTGTTAAATAAAATGGGACAAAACTTTCTGAAGCTTAGTAGGAATTAGCCAGGTGCTAATTCAAATACATCTACATAGAATTCATATACATCTATTAAGTCTGTGGTTTCAAATATTTTAAACAATTTCTACATAACGGTAGGGAATACCTATTTGTAAGTGACTCGGTCTATGTTAATCCTCAAGGATATGAACCAGATATTAGTTCCTGTCCAAATTAATTTTCAGAACTACAACCAGCCTTATCAGATAGCAAATTTAAAACTGAAAAATTAACTTCCAAAAGCGGAGGAGTGAACCAATCGTGCAGTCCAATTAGCTACTCACCAGAACGCGGAGAGGACCTCTCCCTGCAGAGAGGCGCTGAGCTGTGGCCCCATACAGACTGCGTGGTCTAGCAGGGCTAGGTCACAGGGACATGGGAGCCAAGGAAACGTGAGGTGACAAAGGTCGCAAGGGTTGTTGCAAGGTCTTGTTAGGGTTTAAGAGAGGGTGATCCGGCTTCGGCAGTCTGCTGAGGTACTGAAATCCAGAGCTGGATCCTCCTTTGGGGGTAAGATGAGATACCGTTATGCCCAAAATCAATTTAACTAATATTAGATAATACGTCTTTCATAACTGTACACCCCTCCTTTCTAGGAGATGGCCTTGCATCCCACTCCATATAGGGAAAGTCCACCTCCATGGGAGGCAGGACTCAAGGTGACGGCAGGAGGTCTGCCCTTCTGGGATTATTTATTAAGCCAGTGGTGAGCAGTCAACTTTTTCCAAGGGTGTTTAAAGTAACTCAAAAGGCATTGACTACTTTCCTGTAGATCTTTTTGGTAGGTAATTAGAACTGAAAGGTAAAACAGTAAATAGCAAATTATGAGGCCTGAAAGTCAGATTTAACCCACTCGGTATTAAACTGTTGACAACAGAGTGTGCTAGAGTTGACTTACCAGGTCAGCTGAAGGTCACATCCCATTGTAAATACCCTGACTGCCATAACATCCATGAGTAAAATCAACGATATGCCCTGCTAGAAATCCACACTGACATCCAAAACTATTAAAACTCTTTACCATTAACCATTCTCCATGCAGCAAATGAATATTAACTAACAGGGCAAAACAAGAGCACAGCGAGGTGATAGTTTGTGCTTCCATTAGACAGTAAGAGATTGAAGGTGAGCTGAGAGTAAATACTTGACAGTGGTAATACGTGAGTCCATTTATTCAGTGCTGAATAGCATTGTTCATCTCAAATATTAATTAAAAAGGACCTAAGCGATAGCAAAGGAATACTGGTCCTGCATCATTAATTTTTTTCTCAGCATTGCAGGGAGCATATCAGCTGATGCTATTACTGCCACTTTTGAGTGTGAGGAAAGTTAGGGAAGATATGGTCATCTCACCGTACAGCTAGCCGATCTCAAGCCTGGTATGCTCAATGAAGTAACACGAAGTAAAACTAGTGCGAGGTAAGAATGAAGTTTCCTGGACATGAGTCTTGCCTCTTCTTCTTCCCACGTAGTCATGTTCACTCTGCAAAGTAAAAGTAATACTTGACAAGATGTTAAAAGAGGCTGAGTCATCCCGCACAACCTATGAGCAACCAAGCACTCTCCAATTTACCTGACCTGAAGGTATAGGCCATAGAGGTTTTTTTATTTACTTTTGGAACAAATTTGAGCGTTTTTCCCTCTGAGTAGGACAAACAGAGCTCGGACTCATAGCAACCAGTGACAGAGTCCCCCTAGGACATCCTTAGCTGGTCTTAGTACCATAGCTTTGGAAAACCACTGTGCCAGGAAAGAGTTACCAATATAGCACCAGAAACATGGATCCCTTGGAAAGACTTCACTCCAGCTATGAAAAGGCTATTCCATGTCATATTCAGGCATTCTTCCACTGAATTACACCAACTGACACTTGGGTCTAGTCTCTTTTTTTCTGATTCTGATACTCACTGTAATTTTAATGTCTTTTTTGTTTCACTGTAATTGCAATTTTTTATTTTACTGCTCTTTTGTTTTCACTTAAATACATATATTTATTCTCAGTTTTCAGAGGTAACAGTCTCTGGTGAAGTCAACAGTCAAACATATCAGAATCAAATACTGCTATGGGGGACGTTTATGCGGTATGCCTGCTAACAGTTTGAAGTTAACACAAGAGGAATTTATGCAGGACTCTACCACCACGTCTGTGGTTTAGAAGATATTTTCTGATTTGGCTAAAGCAAATAGCAAAACAGATTTTTATCTGAAGCTCTGGAATCTGGGGAAAAATAATAAAAAGAGAAAACTCCCTTATTAAATTCCATTTCCTGTTTTACTGGACTTATCCTAAACCAAACTCTGCAGTCTCTCCTCAAGGCCCTACTATCCTCTTCCATGGCTTCTTCACCTAAAGAACAAAAAATGCATAAGTTCTCTTTCATATTTTTCCTGGTGGGGGACAAAAAGTGAATTTGCTGTCCCTCTACAGCTGACAGAGGTTTTGGCATCTAAAACAGAGAAGCCCAAAGTCTCAACATTTTTTCTTGCCTGTGACATTTTCCTTGGGAGATACCACCACGCCAAGAGAGAACAACAGTGCATTAACCTCAGCTTGGGTGAAGGGAGTGGGACAAGTGCCCCACCTGCAGAAGCAGGAGAAATACCCCCTTCTATGGGAAAGAGCTTTATGCATTTCCCAGCTCCTGGTGGAAGACACCCACAGAAAAGAAGAAAACATTCTCCATCCTTTATGTTATTTTACAAGTCTTTGTCACATTTTTATCATAATAATGTATATAAACATAAAGCAATAATGTTGAAACTGCTGCTTTGTCCTGTCTCCTGGGACGAGGTCGGCGAAGCTGCTGCCACTGCCACATGGACGCAGATTCTAGAAAATATCTTAAAAAAATGGCTAGCAGAGATCTCTGCTGACTCTCTCTGTTTCAGGGTAAAGTTCCTTTGACCTGAGCAAACATTTCATCTGAACGAGAGACTCCAAGATTACACTCAGGGGAACAAATTTCTTGCCCCTGGTTCCAGCCAGAAGTAGAAAAGCCAGAGATACGTGAAAAATTAGGAAAGCTTATGAACTGTGATCCATCATAAACTTGTTAAATTTCATTCTATGCAACACAAGCAGGAGGCAACAAAGAGAACATACATCTGAGTTTATTAGCTGATAAATTTTAGCCATTAATGTAACCTTGTAAAAAAGGCAGCGTGATCTCAGGGTGCATCAGGTGAATTATTTCCAGGATGAAGTAGAAATGTCATGGTAGAGAGGGCTGGTAGATCTTGATCTGAAATACAGCATATGGTGAAGTTTAGCTGAAGCTCCAAGAAAACGGATTCACTCTTAGTGAACCTATGGGTCTGTAAACACCAGGGAAGAGAAGACATTATTCCAGTTAAAGAGCAATCTGGAGAGGGGAAAGTAGGAAAAAGAAAAAGCGAGTGGGTTTAAATTAGTCACACACATGTTTGCAATGCAAAGTAGGAGAAGGCCTTCAAACAACAGAGACAGAGGCTGTGGTGCATCCCCACTGCAGGAATGAAGGGGTGGGGAAACTTATCTCAAGATGTAACTAGCTAAGTTTTCAGAAGCGATTAAGTGAAGTGCAGCAGCAGGTAGGGTACCTGGAGATGAGAAGTTCCCCTCCAGCCTTATTCCTGTGGCCTCACCCAGCCAGTTTCCCTCACCCCTGCTAAACACATTGCTCAGCTATTAGCAAACAATAACAAAACTGCTGCTCATTGGCACAAATCACATCACAGCCAGAAGCATAGGAAAAAAAAAATAAAGTGAAAACGACAATAAACTGAAGCACCAAAAAGTTCAAGTTACTGGTTAATAAGTAGTACTATGTTTGCAGCAGCTCCTATCTTCCCAGCAGCTCAGTGCATATCTACTGAGGCAGCTAACGAAACAGGAATTGGAGCGTTGCTCTTATGAGTCACTCTGTTTGGAAACCTTTACATATTTCAAAAAAAAAAAAAAAGAAAACAAAAAAACAAACCATGTGTTAAAAGTATCTTAGCCAAACATGTTATTTCTCTTAAATATACAACAAAACACAACTGTCCTCAAGGTAAATATCCTCTGTTTTATTACTTCAGATCACTTTTCATCTGTAATCATGTCATTAGGATTGCAATTCCTGGCTCCAGAAGAAGCAACCATCTAACTATAAACTTCTGGTTTCCCAGTCTATTTAGTCTGTGTCACTTTGAGGGGGACAACCAGAGTTCAGTAGGTCTGAGCCTACCACTGAAACCATGGCAGTAGGCTTAAGTCTCCTCATCCACGATGTGTCCAAAGGAGACTAATTTTCTCCTCAGCACTGCAGTTTCTAACAGATATTCAGGCAGCTCAGACCTTTCTTATGAATTGAATCAGAGAGCTGCATCAGGAAAAATGTGGTGGACAGTCTCTGTTACCCACAGATGGATCAGCAGCATTTCACCTGGTATCACCAGGGGCTTCTGTGTTCCTGTTTTGTATCCTAAAAATCTTTGTGGGGGACAACAGAGGAAGTTTCTTCCTTTGGCCTGTAGATGGAAAGGAATTTGAATAATAAATCACTGAAATCATTCTTCTACAGGTCACCACAAGACCACTACAGTGACTCCCAGGATTAGACTTCTTAGCTTTTACTCTAAGATTTTGTACCTTACTGTGAAATACCCTTGAGGATAAGAGCTCAGAAACTTTTGATTCAGCCTATTATATCTAGAACAGGGTTACAGTATGGGAATCCCAGTTGTTTTGTTTTCATAGCTTTTTGCAATATGTTATGTTTTATTTTCACTACCTCTGGAGCCAGGAAAGTTGCACCTGTCACGAGTAACTTCTGCAAAAATTATGATAGTGGAGACCAAAGAAAAACAAAAATGCTTTCACACTGAGAGGCCTCTCCCTATAACAACAGCATTCATCAATAATGGTAATAGCAAGTGGCAGCAAGACTTAAGTGTCCTTAAACTACCTTTATGCCTTTCTACAGAGTTGTATTGTCCCATCCTGCAGACGAGGTTAGGATCTCCCTCGTGGTAAGGCTGTTCTGGGCCAACTATGTGCAAGCACTAGGAAGGTAACCTCCCAGGCGGTCCAGATGTGTGCAAAAGCCACATCGACAGCTAGCAAGTAACGTGCCCATAGACAAAATCAGTGTAACATAGCCCAAAAGGACGCTTAAAGATACATTTCAATATGGGCACCACATTTCACGCTGGGCTGGCCAGCCCTGACCTACCGTGTATGCACAGACTAGAACTCCCATGGACCCTAAATAATAATTTTTTTTTTTCTTGTACGAATGAGATTTCAGATATAAGATGATACTTCAGAACCACTTCTAGGTTATCTTTTAGCTCTCCATTGCATCTCTATATTTGTCATGTTTCCTGAGGTCAAACCAGCGGCAGCTTTAATTGCACTTACAAGGAATGTTGCTAAAACGGGCACAGAGTCCTAAACTCAACGTTTTCTTCATTATTTTGCAACTTTGGGAGCCTGCCAACATCGTTGCGAGATTTGGCATGCATTTACCTGGAAAGAATGAGAGACTTAATATTTCATTTCAGCTTTGCAAGGTTTCCGCCTCCCTACCTCCCCCTAAAAAGAGCAAGCAGAGGAATTAGAAACATAGTCAAAGGGCAAAGCCGGTCTCTCTGATGTTGGTACAGATCAACAGAGCTCAGCAGGCTTCTAGGGAGCTCCAGTTGAAAGCAAGAGCAGCTCCATCCCAAGTGACTGCATCTTTGTGGGTAGCTGTCTCTCCGCTCCCTGTGAATTTGGGTGCACGGGGGATATTTTTACTCGTTCATCCACCTAAGGCTAGTTTGCTACATGAGAGGTTCATCATGCTTGGACTTGGAAGTGTGAACTGTAAAAGCCAAGCTAATAACCTTACCTGCAGCCTAATGCCTTAAAGCCAGATCTAATGAAGGTCTGTTTTTAACACCTGTTTTAAACCTTTAACAAAGAAAATAATCCTTGTACAGAGCTTACTTGGTGCCTGGAGTCCATAGATGACTCTGTGTTGACACACAAGCTTGCCAGGCAACCAACAGATTTTTTGTTAGATATATACATTAACTATTTTAATGTAAAATATTTTAACAACCTCAAAAAGGGATGGAAGTAGAGGCTGCCACCACAGCCCACCAGAGCTGCTGCCCCACTGCTACCTTGGCAAGTCACGCTTTTGCTCTGTGCCTGGAGCTGCTTCGACAAGGACTTGACTGCACCCACATAACACAGACGCTTCCCTTTCGCTGGGTTAAAACAAGGGCTCTGTAGGGTTGGGTCCCCTCTGGAAAATCACGACACTGAAGGCGGTTTTCTCGCCAACTGGGACAGTACCTACACAGTGAATGCGCTGCACAGCAGCAGGGCGGTTCCTGCCTGCTCTAAGGCGCGAGACCGGAGCATCCTGCCTGGGGTTGAACCACGAGGAAAGGGATACCCACCACGGTGCCAAGAAGCGGGTGCCTCCTCCACCAGGATGCTTCAGCTGTTGAATAAAAATGTTTTCTTGGTTAGATTCCCGCAGCTGTGCTTCACCCCTCAGCAATATCTAACTTTCTCCGTATACCCTGCAAAGACTCTCTAACTCCTATCTCAAGCTATGGTAATCTACCAGGCCTACGTTTTAAGTGTAGCTATGTCAAAGCCCTTTTGTGGATCTGGTCTTCCCTCTGCAGCCGCCCCACTGAAAGGATTAAGCTATTTGGGAAATGAAGTACTGTTCGCTGTGAATAAGGATGTCAGATACTGGTCCCAAAGAAGCGATGTCTCAGTATATTTTGCTTTAATATTCTTATGTCAATGACACTAGGAGGAAATGGAAAAAGGTAAAAATTCTGTGAGGCATGTAAAACAAGCGTGGACAAGGCAATAGGAGCGTGACAGTAGGAGCTGGCTGTGTATCAGCACAGGGGCCGGGGCGGCTGTCACCGGGGCTGGCAGAAAACGCTCCCTACGGACCCAAAGTGCTTCTAGCACTCCCGACCCGAAGAGTTAAATTTTGCTCTTCGCCCCAGCGGTATAAATCCATAGCATCTTGACTGAATCCCATAAAAGTAAATCAGTGTAAGTGAGGCCAGACTGTGGCCTAGCAATCCTGCAGACCAACGCTGAGAAAAAGAGACGGCGATACCAGTTAGCAGCAGCTCCCGCCACGCTGGTAGCAGAATAGCACAGAGTCAGCCAGGGAGCAGCTGGGAGGGAGCCAGATGGGCAATGAAAGGGGCACAGCGAGCTCCTCAAAAAATAGTTTTTTAATTGTAGGAAATTTTGCAAGACATCCCTGACATAAAGTTGAATTATTTTCATTTTTGCTCAAACAGCAAAAATGTAAATGCTGCCGTTTGCACAGAGAGGGGTTTTTTTAAGTTGTTGTTGCAAGGCTGCACTTAAAAGGGGGCTGGTATTAATCATCTCTACATAAGGCAAGTTTAAAGTGGCATATCAACCAATTATTTGGAGCAGCTGATGGGCAGTGGTCTATTTTGCTGGCTGGTGTTTTTTCAGAGCGGGTATCAAATGGGTCCACGTGGCATGAACAGAACATAGCTCCAGATGGGAGAGCAGTTCCCATCTTTTGCAGAGTAAATCTGCTGTTTGAGACTATATTATATGACTGAAATTTTATACATATGACTTTGTTGGAGCTAGGATCTCTTCCTTTGAAAATGTGCTACAATAATAATTGCATTTACCAGTTGCCAGTCCTCGCAAAACATTTTTTTTTTTTGTTCGGATTGTGAAATTAATTGTCTCTAGCTAATATAATTAAAAACAAACATTTCTGATTTCAGCGGAGGGAAAGGAGAGAAAAAAAAGAAGCACACTGCAGCCCTGATTTTCTATCGACAACAAGAAAGCTCTGCCATCCCTGAACTGTTTAATTATTGAAATGAACTGTAACAGTACACTGGATTGTTGCCGAGGTCACCGAGTAGTACTGGATGTCAAGAGGAAAGCAGCAGCTCCGAGAGCCCTCCAACGCCCCAGGCTCCGTCTAAAAACCCACACACTTTTTCTCAAGCATTCAGCCTCTGATAGGTAGCCTGATAGCATGGCCGATTTGCTAGTATTACAGAGGTCCAACGGTGCTTGCTTGTTTTAAGACGAGCCAAACTATGCTCTGGTGACCACCGTGACGCTGTGATTCCCATGCCCTATCGCATTCCTTTTTCTCAGATCCCAGGCATTTTTTTTTTCCCCTACGTGCAGTCCAGGATGTAGACAAATGAATTCCAAGTGACCTATGTGGGGGTGGACTCTTTGGAAACAAACAACAAAAATAAGATATCTCCTGTCCTCACTTTTTCATTTGCTTGTTCCCTGGATACAGTTTATTCGTGGCAATGAAATACACATTGTGTCTCTGGAGCTAGCTCCAGCAGCAACATCTTTACCACCCCCTAACCTTGGCTGCTTTTTTTTTTTTCTTTCTCCTTCTTTCCTTTTTTTTTTTTCCCTTTCCTTTTCTTTTCCTGATTTCTTATTTAAGCCTTTACAAAAGAGATCTTGTTTAACATTATCTGCTGCTTTGGAAGTCAGGCTGCCCTTTAAAGCCTATCATATCAAGGCTTGCTATTGATTTAAAAGATGTTTTTTTTTTCCTAGAAAAAGTTTAGGAAACTGGAAATTTCTAAAAAAGTGCCTGTACGTATCTGCAGTGGCAGCAGGATCTGCTGTACAAATAATCACTGCGTATGCAGGGAAAGGGAAAAACTTCTTTTGAAACTTTCAACGTGAAGAAAATTCTGTAGACACAAAAACTGCTAAAAAGAAATAAAACTGCAGTTGGGGAACAGACAATAAACATTTCAGGTTGCTTTATGACACACTATTACAGGCGACTATCTTGCTTAAGTAGGCATAACATTTTTCACAGTATATATTTAAGGTTTTATTATGGTTTGGATTAACAGCAGGAAACCATTGCTCTTGAAGGGAGGAGAGAAATAATTTCTGCCAGTCCAGTGGCCTGATAGGTAGCAAAAAATCATTTTAAAATGGCCTGAGAAATGCACTGCAGTCAGGCACGAGCAGCCTCCAGCCTACCCCGATGCTCGCGTTGCAGGCTGCATCCACAGCCCACGAAGAGGAAAGGCAAGGAATGACCCTTGGGACCAGTCCTGGCCCTGCAGGCACTGGTGGAGCTGCACCGGTTTCCGAGACTTTTGCTGTGGCACCTATGGAAGATGCAGCCCTGAGATCTGGCGAGCGCAGCGCCTCGTGCAGACGGCGCTGGGAAGATGTTGTTTCTGCTGTCAGACATCTGCGCCTCTCCCACCACCGGCGCGCTTGAAGCATCAACGAGCCAACTGGCAGCAGCCCCTTGTACTTGCTATCAGTATAAGCCTGCCTTCCTCACCAAAGTTACTGCGTGATTTTAGGGCAGACATCAGACTGTTTGGGGCCACCACAGCCTCTCCATGGACCTCAGCCGTCCTCCGGAGCGGCTCTCGAGGACAGCAAGCTATGTGGTGACATCTCCTCCCAGGCTGCCAACTCCTGCGAGCTTGAAACAATGGAACAAAGAATAACGGGAAAAGAACAGTCCACAATAATGCATCCAGCATTGTTCTGGATTCCCTTTGGCTTCGTTAAAATTAGTGACGTCCTTCGGCCCTGGGTGCACCAGACCTCTCCTGCTTCTGCACAAAGCAGAGCTCAGCGCCGCAGAGCCCTGCCCGGCAAACAGCTCTCGGCACTTCTCGTCTGCCCCTCGCTGACACGACCGACTCGGCGACTCCGGCACGAGCCTGAGCCCTGCGTGGGGAAGCCCCACGGCAGCTGCCCCGTCCCTCGCCCCCTTCCCACTCCTTTTGTCCCGGGGGCTTTGGTTGAGAGCAGGGACCCACGCCTGCAAGCTTGCAGGACATAATGACCTGTAGATATTTAGCTGTCTAAAGGAAATTAGAGCAACCTGATTTTTATTATTCCCCGTAATGTAAAAGCGTGCCCTGTTCCCCAATTTACTTTTTCCTCCTCCGACACGTACACCATTCACCCTAGGTGCTCCCACCAGCTGCTGGGCCCTCGTGGGCATGGGGGGAACAAAACCTTCCCTGGAATATGCAAAGTTTCCACAGAGACATGAGGAGCTAATCTCTTTGTAAATTATGTGAATTGAAGTAAGTAATTTAACAGCTTATTCCCCCAGGTAGCCAGTGACCACTGTATGTCCCTGTTATTTAATTTGACAGTTAACCTTTCGAAGGCTGGTAGTCATTTTAGATTAACCTTTGTATCTTAAAAATTAGTAAGCAATTTCCTTCTGGTTAATTTTTTTTTTTAATTGTTAGTTTTTCCACGTATTTCCTGTGGTCATCTCATCCACTGAATTTGTTCATCCTTTTTAATGCATCACTGTGAGTCAAAGTTTGTGGGGGGGAAGGAGGAAGGGTTGCTAAGAAATTGGAAAACATTATTTAAGTAGGTAAGATCAAGTATTTGTGCCACGGTTTACAATTATAATAAAATAAATCTAGAAACTATTTCATGTGTGAGAGCGTGTACATTAGTAGAAAATATTTCTGTAACAGATAGCCATCTTCTGAACATTAGAAGGTTAGTAATTTGTCAGTTTTTCTTTTAATTAAAACTGTGAATATAGTTCATGCTCTGTTTGATTCAGTGTCAACATTTTGGATGGGGGCTAAAACTGATTTCCTCGTAGATCTGTTGCATTTCTCAGGACAACTGATGAAGTGTGCCTTAACATTAAGCTCTTGAACCCATGAGGTTTACTTGTTTCGAGATCAGTAAATCAACAGATATTAGAGTAATAGCCCTGATAAGGCTGAGGACTTCTCTAACACTTCTGTAAACGCTCTCTTTACCAACACTGCATCCATTTTTCCTCTCAGACAACCTGCTTTAATTCATTGCATCATTACCAAGCTGGTCCGCTGTAGAATGAATTAAAATTACGCTAGTTAGAAGTTTCATTCTAAATATTTTTCTCAATGTAACCCATGCAACATTTAAAGCGTTTAAACCTTTTTTTCCTAACAGCACAAAAATCTGCCTGGTCTTTCTCTGAATAATTTTTTTTAAAAATCATTGCTATTTTCAATCTTTCTCTGGGAGAATGCATAACCTTGTATGAGTTCAGGATCTGTCTCCCAAAGTAATAGTAGGTATTAACCAGGGAAGGGCTCCAGCAACACCTTTGGCAGGGCAAGTACAACTGGTTTTCACCCTCCCTCAGTTATGTTAGTCCCTTAAAATATAATCACTGTAAGAAAAGTGCTAATTCAATGAATTTTTATACAGTTTAAAGCCAGCATCCACCAAAAAGCATCTGCTGGGTTATGGCTTATGCAGCACAGGATGCTCAGGCGGTCTGTTCTCACCCCTTCCCACCAGTTTACTCTGCAGTGGGCAGACACATGATATCTGTGCATGTCACAGAGCTAGCCTCAAAATCTGCCTAACCCACACAAAATGCAAGTGGATTTACACTGGAATTTTTTTTTTTCATAAGTTTAGATAGAAGACAGTTCGTTAGGGGCGTGGCTATCACTGATTTCTAAGAGTCTCTCCGATTCAGCTTCTTTGCCAGGTAATTTTCAGCAGAAACCACTGTGGAAGTTTGCTGAGGAAGATGTGGGTGAGTTGGGAGCCCCAGCCCTCATGCCTAACTCAAGAAACATGTTGCACTCTAGTAACATATGAAAAAGGAGCTCAGGCCTGGGCTTAATCCAGGGATGACTGGGAAAAGCTCATTTCGGCAGTCACAAGTGCTGCAATGGCTGAGGAGGAGAAGGAGGAGGATGCGCTGTGAAGGCAGCTGCAGTGCTAGGACTAGCTTAGGTGCTCTCAGCATAGGTGCTGAAGCAAAGGCCAACATGTTCTTTGTGTGTAAACGTGAATGCATTTTGTTGCAAAGAGTATGACCACAGAATATGATATGTATGAGGTACTACAGACTGAATCCCCATGCTTTCATGTCAGGCTCATTCCCGCTCCCTCACCACTGCAAAGCTGTGTTAAGCCACACAGAGTGGAAATAACCATTACGTTTCTTAAAACCACTTATAACTTACCATATTTAGCTCCAAGCTTTAGTTCCTTCTACCTTGCCTACTTTAATAAATACTCATGGCACTCAATAAAATTAAAACATTGATGAACAAAACAGATCCATATGAAATTTTCCCCAGGGATTAGGAATGGAGAGGAAACACATCTGGTACAGTAGAGTCATGTTGCTAAGTATGCTCAACTTCTCAACTGATAGGTGAGTACAGCAATAATCTAATTTATCTGTAATGTACCTGAATGCTTCTTGGATCAAAGCCTGGGGGATGCAAAGGAAAAGGCTGAAAACTGAGAAAGTCCGGTCAAGAAAGTTGCTAACTTTCAAATCTATATTTTAATCACCATGGCAGTGAGAAAGAGCTCTCACTCTGTTCCCAGGGAATTACCTCAAGACAAACATGGTGAGAATTACTTTGAGGAGTATGTGAGGGAAAGCACACCATGAGAAAGAGGAGCAGATGCATCTTTAGAGTTCAGTATTCCTCATGCCTCTAACTTCACATGCCCTTTACACAGTCTTATACTAATTTTTCTACACTGATAATCTATAGAACCTAATTACACAAAGTTTTTTAAAAAATCCTTCTAAAAAATGCATAATGCCTGATATCTGAGTCACAAGCACAGTTAATGTAATCTAACACATATTGCGGGAACCTACTGCACACAGATATTACCAATTAGCACATGATTTTAACAATCAACATTCATGCAATTAATAGAACACTT
Source organism: Phalacrocorax carbo (assembly GCF_963921805.1). NCBI lineage: Eukaryota > Metazoa > Chordata > Aves > Suliformes > Phalacrocoracidae > Phalacrocorax > Phalacrocorax carbo. The sequence goes on from NC_087517.1 coordinate 4,355,079, forward strand.
CATATTCCTTCTAATTTTGAGCTCTGCATGAGCATATGTTATCATGACGGAATGTGGGATCATTTATTTATACTGGAAGCAAGGCTCCACATAGAAAACTGAGATGCTGAAAGTTAGCCTGAAAGGGAAAAAACCCCGGTTTTGCATTGAGAAAAGAATACTTTTAGTTCTTTCTAAAATTTGAGCTGTGTCCTTACCTTTTCATTGATCCTTGCTGTTAGTGAACTTCTGGAGGGGAAACTGGGCTCCGGTTACAGCTGGGGAATACAACCATCAGTTAATCAACAAGCGGGTAAAAACTTCTCTCTAGAATGGAGAACTACTCCATAATCAAGATTCATGAAATAGAAATAGCCGCAGTGCCTTGCTTAGATTTATTTTTTTTTTTAACATTCAGCAATAACAGTAGCTGAGCGCCTTTTTTCCCTTAATACGTTCATTATTATACTTTATTGTGAGTAGCAAAGAATTATTATACTTCTAGGTCAGATGAAGAGCCAAAGTATAGAGGAATTAAGCCCAGATCCCCCAGTATTTAGCCACTCATTTACACTGAATTCCATAGGATTTAGGCATTTAATACCTTTAGGATCCAGTCCTGTCTATTTTCCTTGCAGCAGAGGAAGCAGGGAGATGCAGGCCTGTTTCCCAGAGTCCCAGTAGCTGCCAGCCTACCTTCCTTGTCTCTTCTTGCTCTTTGGTACTAACATAAGTAAAAAGCAATAAAAATTTCTTTTAATTACTGAATTCATAGGTGTGTTACTAGCTCATTAAGGAGATGAGATGCTTACTAAGAAGGTGTTTTTTACACGTAGACTGCAAGGAATCACACTGCACTGCTGCCGTAGCTTGAGCTGCTATATTCTCCGTCTATCACTGAGAAGAGCAACGTCAAAACACAGGGGTTGTGCAAGTCTTCGCTCCAGAACATCTTCACATCTTCAGCTGCCTTGTTACAGAGATGTCCCACGTGTGTTTCCTACAACTGAGACATTCCAGCAGCCAAGCACACCCTTCGGCAAGCCCGAGCATGAAGGTGCGCCATGCCAGTGCCCTACCATGCTGACCTTCCCTTCGGTTTAGAAAGCTACCTCATCTAATCCTGCTCTCAGTAGATCTTGGAGAACATGATGAGAGTCTCAGTCGTCAGGTTGTCCTCTTCCTCTCGCAACGTGGCAGCAGAGGCGATGCAGGATGGGGCATCTGACGGCAGGAGCAATCGCTTGCCTTCGAGCTGCACGGCGGCCTTCCAGTTTCCCAAAGGGTTAGCAACAGCGCTAGGTTCTCTTGGGCTTTTGCTTCAGGAACTGCTCTAGCCCCTGCGCCAAGGGGCTGTTGATGCAGGGAATTCTCCTCCAGCAGCAGGGACCGAAGCAGCTGCAAGAGCTGCAGATGTAGACTCTAAATCATTGTGTCTTTTCCTCTTTCAGGACAAGCTCCTGGGAGAATTTGGTTTACCACACATCTGACGTGTATTTATGTGTTGCAGAATAGGAGTAAAGTAGCGATTCTCTGGGTATAACTGTATTTCTAAAAAATGTCAGAGGAGTATTCACGTCCCCCGTCACTGCCTTCCCCCTCGAGGGAGCCTTCACAGAAGCATCACCTTTTGGGCTGCTGCTGTTTCAAACGAGAATAGATTATAGGAATCTACAGGTAGCTACAGAAAATGGATTTCACCTGTGGCTGCACCTCATACTTATCTCAAGGGCCTTTCCAGCCAAATCCTGGTAAACAGGGTGGTAAATACTCTCTGAAAGTCAGCGTCTGACTGTGTAATATCCACGCTTTGAAATAAGTATGCAGGGAGGTCAGGCCAGATTTCCATGATGACCAGGGGAGGTACACAATTATAGATAAATACAAGGAAAAAAGAAAGGCTTCCCGTCTCAAATTCAGTTTGCCTGAAATAGCTTCAGCCAAGGTACTAGAGCAGCACTAGTGTCAGTGACAGGGAGGTAAAGCCTGTGTAATGTTTTTTACACTGTGTGAATACATTAGCAAGGGCCTTCCTGCCAAACAAACAAACAAGAAAAAGAAAATCAAGAGATACCTTCTTCTGCCGATATCAATAGTAAATATGTCTTTTTCTTAACCATTATTTTTACTGAAGGCTTTATTGCACAAAGAATCCAGGGGGAACAAAAAATCGTATAATTGTGCAGATTGGGGAATTCTCTAAAAATACGTAACCATGGCACCCTTGTCATTACCAATCAAGTAATCTTGATAAAAAGTAAAGTAATTAGCCTTTAAGAAGAGCATAAAGCTAATTAAAAATGACAACTTAGTCATCTCAACAAACAGCAGCACAAAACCAGTCAGTAGTTTTAACTATAGCACAATGCGATAGCCTGACCTGCCAAGACGGTTTGCCTTCAAGCCCGTTAAAAGAAACTACAGTTCGTGAGAGTGAAACTCTGATAACCTTTTCCTTTTTCTTTTTTTTTTTTTAATTTAGATTTGCTTCATCTACCATCCAATATTTCTGTTTGCTCTCCGAGTTTTATCATCTTTCGGTAAGACCTTGCCCATCTATCGGAAATTTTTATAAATGAAATGATGGAAACCACTGTAGTCTCCCAAAAGGAGACTATAAAATGCAAAGTATGAACTCAGGCATTGCTGAAAAGATTTACAAGTTGCAAATAATAAGTTTATTCTCATAACAAAGTTGCTTGTTCAGAATTTATAAATAATAACCAGAAATAAAAAGAAACCACTGGTCTCTCATTTATATAGCAATTTGGGGTTCTGTCCTCCCATAGATGTTAATGGCAGGGTTTTAATTAATTTTTATGGGAACGAGAGTGAATATTCTTCTTTTCTTGCCATCAAAAAGTCCTTGAAGGGGACACATTTTCAGAAAACTACAACAATTACCAACACTCTTCTTAGCAGATACATTTACTCAGGTCGCAGGTACTGAAGGAAGCAAATTACTGTATTTTCAAATCACAAGATTCTACTAAATATTTCCTAACATAAATATACATATGTTTTATATATATAGTTAGCTATATTACTTACGGCCAGTAGTCCATTGTACTATAGTCCTTAAAGCTGAGAGCTCATTTGCTCTAAAAATTAAAGTGCCCTAATGGCAGGTGTGTGCACACAACTTAGTCTCTGTGAAGCTTTGAAACGGCTCCTGAGCCCATACTTACCGGCTTAGATTTAAAAAGGATAAAGCAGTACTGTCATGGGCCAAGCCCAAACGTCCGTATCTTCAACAGATCCAGCTGAATGACGCTGACACTCAATCGTGCTAATATACCTTCTTCAAACACACAGAGAAAATAGAGGCTTGGTCTGCAGAACAGGGATTGACTGGAATAAGAAAAGAGGAAGAAGAGATTATGATTAGGTTTCGTCTAGCCCATGCTAATCTTTGACTATAGATTTGGTTCCTTCTTGCAAGGAAAGAACAGAATAATGATTTAGAGAAGCCCTTAGGCCGCTGAAACACAATGCATAGGAAACAACCTGCAAAACAGAATGACTGCAACTCAGTGCAAGAAGTGATAATTTAAGCTCCTTTGACTTACAGTATATATGAATACATGAGTTGGTAAAATAGTTACAGATGTGTATCTAGACCAAATAAAAAGACCTTGTAGGCATGCAGAAAATATGTATCTGCTTGTGCTGCGCTACTTCCACTCTTAGGAAAGCTTGAAGCAGAAGTAAAAATGATTGCTTATGTTTTTGAACAAATGTTGGATGAAAGAAAAATCTGAGCAACCGTGAACTAGATAAAGACCTTGATCCTGCTCTGTAATGCATGGTAAGACACAGTTCACGAAGGCCAGCTCTGGCTTAGGAAAGCAAGTCTCCCTAAGCTTTCTCTGCAGTCGGTGGAGAGAGGGATCATCCATCCCCAGCTATTGTAAATATGCATCGTTCCTTTCGACTCCATGGAAGCAGACCAACACATACAGGCTGAATATCTTCGGCTGTGATCCCAAATCTACAGATCTGCACCTCTTAATAATTCTTCATGTGCCAAATGTAATGACACTGGACAACTTTTCTGAGCTTTGATTTACAAGCTTTTCATTGAAAACGTTTTCCATGTCAAATAGTCCTCCAGCTGAATTCCCTATCACAGACTTAGTGCAATTTTGGGTGATTCCAGGGCGGTTTTTTTACATTTCTTTAAAGTGTTTGCTCAAATCTATTTGTAAAGTTTTGGTTTTGTTTTAAAAGAAGCTTTCTTTAAAAAAGTTTTTAAAGGTCGTCAAGGAAACAGTCTCTTTTCATAAGCCTACTGGAGAAGCAGGTGGCTTGGTCTCAAGCTCTTACTCTTTGGTGTTATAGGACATCGGGGAAGGTAAGAGAAGTGTTGCTTTTCTCTTCCTTTTTTGCTTTCCCCAAGCAAAAATTAATTTTTTACAGGGATGAGGTAGTAATCTACAACACCTGCAAAGAGAAAGCATCCAATTGATCTTTTGACATGCCATTTCCTTATGTAGGGAAAGCAGAGATGAAAATGAGATACTTGCCTAGTAAGGAAAGAAGAGTAAAATCTCCACTTGCTCTTGTACCTCTCATCAGACCTACAGGCTCTTAAACTTAATTCCAAGTTTAACCTGGACAAAGACATGGAAAAAGTACACTGTAGGGAACAAGACTGCGTTGGCAATGAAGCGGATTCAATGACCTAATAGTTCTTTTTCCATCTCTGATTTCTTTGATACTATTTATAAAAAGGAAACAAAAATGATGGGCCACTCCAAACAAATTGTTACCATAAACCAATAGCAAACGTTGAAATTGGCAAATGCTCCTTTAAGGCTTGTGTGGCTCGTGGAGCCAGGGAGAAGACTAATAACGTACCTCTCTGAAGGTCCTGGGCTATGTTTATTTCCCATATTTATTTAAAAGAAAATCAAAATACTTTTAAGCAAGTCAGCCGGTTCCAAATTTAGGAACAATTGAACAAAGAGGAATCTGCTAATTCCAGATGGAGTGCATATAGTCCCTTGGCACTTATTACTTACCAAATGTTTCAGAAAGCAAACACATGACCTAAAAGATTTTGTGAGTGTGGGGTCTTCAAAAAGCTCTTACCAAGTCATGTATTTCTAACCGTATTTACTTTACCCACACACAAAACCCACTTCGTTTTCTTTTCTTTTTTTTTTTTTTTTTTCCCTTCTTAAGCAGACAATGCTCCCTTTAAAGACTATTTATGTACGACTCAGTTATCCCATAGGGTTGGGGGCTTTAAAGGTGTCTCCTTTGAAAGGCTTCAGCTGTGGAGCATCTGCTCCCCGTGCGAGGGCCAGCTTCCCCAGCACCGCGGCTGGAGAAAGCGTTTTGCTAACGTGGGGTCCTCCAGTCCAGCGGTGCAGAAAATGGGTACCCACAGATGGTTTTTCATCTCAAAGATGCAACATAGGGGGTTTTGTGGCTTTTTGGTTTTGTTTTCTTTTGTTTTTGTCGTTTTTCAATCTGGTCCTTTGCACATACCCAAACTGCCTACCAAGATCCTACACACGGGTGCCAAGCCACCCTCAAAACGCACCTCTAGGCGAATTAATATGGCATTTCTTGTACGCATTTTGTATTCGTTACTGAGATGTTTTATATTAATTTCACAGGAAAATGAGTCTGATGAACACAACTAGGAATTTCTTAGTGAGTATTATATTCCATTATTATAATCGTTTCCTTCTCAAATTAAATACTTTGGGGGAAGAGTAAAGCAGAAAAACCTTAATTTTGAGGCGGTTTGGTCAAAATCAGTCAGTTTTCAGTAGCTCTCCAACGCCAAGAGCACAGCACCTTACAGAAGTGGCAGCGGTGTCAGCCCCTGTGCCCCTCCAAGCTGCTGTGGCTGGTGCACAGCAGCGCGGGCAGGTCCACGCAGGCAGCGAGCCTGACCGGTACGGGAGCAAGCGCTGCTCTGGGAGGTCTTCTCTGAACCCCTTCAATCTGAGAAGGTGGAAAGGTTTCGCTTCTATTCCACCACAAACAGAAATAGCTCAGTGACAATCTTCATAACACAGGCTACAAAGACTTGAATATTTCTGCTGCTGTTTGTCTTCTGCTTGGTGGGACAAGCCCAGTCCTGCCAAAGGGGCAGAATCAAAGAGAGCAGGCTAAGGAAAAATATTTAATGAACACCAGGCTTAATTATTTATTGGTATTTTTTTCTGTTATTACTTTCAACATCCTAATAACATGTCTTTTCTCAAAAAGCAACCCCCTGCCACTGTTCTCAAAGGAAAAAAACGAATAAACAACAATAAAAAAAAGCTGAAGACAGTGAGTTATGACTAAAAGAGACCTAAAAGGAAAAGAACTTTTCCTGATAGTATAAACAGGTAAGTATAATTTAGTCTTGAGTTTTACATGAGCGATATCCCTGCCCTGCAAGCTTTTAATCTTTTTTTTTCCCCTCTAATTCCATCCCTTATTTTAAAAAACCTCACCGTCAGTTGTGCTGTAATCCTTTCACCTGGCCTTGAGTAGATGTCTTTTTTTTCATAGCCACAGACTCAGACCAGAAAGAAACTGGGGGCAAATGTTCTTATTTCAATTCAAGTATCTACAAAGTGAAATTTATCTGCCGACAAAGGCGTACACCCACCCTCCTTTTTCAGTAACTCTTCTCTGTGTGCAGCGTGATAGTCCCTGAAGTTTTACCACTGCCGGCATTTCTCTGCAAATCCTTAAGCTGCACCAGCTAACTCAACAGAACATGTTATTTTACATTTTTAACTGAAATGCTTTTTGTTTTTATTTTAATGAATCCCCTAACTCCAAGTTTAATTAAACTCATGTTTTTTAATTAATTACCAACAAATGCAAATAAGGCAAAATACACAAATGTGTATTCACCCTTCACTGAGATACGTGGGGTTTTTTTTTTAATCCTGAAGTGTCAGGATTTTAAAATCTGAAAGTCTTGAGGGTTACAACCCAAAAATTATTTTCACTTGGGGCTTTATGAGGATATCTTACTAGTGTATGACAAGGAGCTCAATTGCTTAAAGGAACAGAAAGCAAACTGCAGGTTCTTTAGCTTTACCCAAATTATTCTAGCTAAACAACAGTCAAACTTAGCAGAATTCAGGCTTTGCACACATTATTACAGGAGAAAAAGAGAATACAAGAATTTCTCCATCACACTGATGTTTTACTGGCCTGAATACTGACAAATACAGGTATGAACTCATTAAGTGCTCTCTCTGGTTATTTAAGTTTGGCTATGATAGAAATCCTAAAAGGAAGAAATAGGAGTTCAAGCAACAACACCCAAAGCTCTGAAACCCAGGAAACACAGATTTAAGATGTGTGATACACTCACGCTTAACGCTGAGAAACTGTCTCCTGGTACTTGCAAGTAGTGACCATTGCAGCCCGTGAGGACAGTGCACAGCTGAGTTACCTTCTTTACTATGTAAGTGCTACTCTTTTTCAGGAGAAAATATTTCAAAATCTCATGAAATATTTTTCTGAAGAGTTGCTCAGAAATGTCTTAGCTTCTCTGATGACTTTTTCAACTTAAAGCACTGTAAAAGCAGCCTGTCCTGTTTCCAGAGCTAATAAGTGGGATTAGTTAAACCGTTAAAGCAAGAAGCCAGGAGTATGTGTTTCTGTTCCCTTCCTAGGGCTGACATGGATGAATTTGGCTCTGTCCACACGTCTAATTCAGCTCAGCCTCACAGTCTCAGAATTATGTGAATCCACACATCGAGGTCTCGAGCTTGCTTAAAGCCTAAGCCCGGTGCTTGAGCTCTGGCCCTCCTGGATCACTGCCCAGAGCTCAGCCCAGCGTCCTGGCCCTCTCTGCTCCATGGACGTGAAGTAAAGCCAGCGCAGGAGTGCTCAGCGAGGCAGTCCCCTGGACGCTGCATTTTCCCCTCAAGTCAGCAGGTAAGAGCTGTTTTTCCTACATGGCAAAAGAATTTCTTACATGCAGCTGAACTACACACCTATGGAAAACATACTCTGCAAGTGTCGCAAGCCTTCATGTTTCCACTTCTTTTTACAGTTATTTAAAAAATTATGTTTGGGGCTATACACATTTATATATACCTCTCTGTACATATGTATATCACCTCTTCTACTTCTCCCTCCCCCAAAATACCAGGCAGATTTCTCCACCATTTACCATGGGCTGGAAAAAGCAGGTCAAATGGTTGACATTAAATTCTCTTTTCCTCCATGATGAGGTTTATTGCCCCATAAGATGCAAGAGGTGAATGCACAATTTTGTGGTGCTTCTTTCCCTACCAAGAGGGGAAACAAATAATTTAGAGGGGAAATTAATAGCTTAGCCTATGTAGATAGCTTTTGGGCTAGTGGGAGTTTTTCCAGCTCTCTGTCCCTCCGTTTTCCCAGATGAAAAATGAGAATAAGTCACCCTTAATGATCTTATGCAAAAATTTAATTATGTTTAGCTTATCTAATTGATGTCTTTTGAGGAGACTGGCTAAAAGATGTCATATGTGCAAAGTTATTTGTTGTGTTTAAAGATATTTGTTCTCCCATCCTTGGGAAAATTCTTCACGTTCCCTGTCCTGCTGCACTTAGAAATGATCCTATCTTGATTGCGTTCCAGTTACCCCCATGTCAAAAATAATCAGGAATAGGAAAGATAAAGTGCAAGAGTGTTCTGTGGAAGGCTGCAATTCCAGCAACTCCTCCTTCCCCTACTTGTCCAGCCTAAACATGTGCAATCCTTTGGGGGAAAACAAATAAACAAACAAAAAGCAGTAGAGCAGTGTCCACCCGTCTCCTGAGCAGTTCCTGCAGCACGATAGTCTGTAGGCAGCCGTGTAAGATTTATAATCAGAATTTCATATCTTGAGAAAGTCCTTAAAATATCCCACGTCCCCCCAGCCAATTCTTTAAAAAACAAGGAAACAAAGATATTCCCTCTTTTGCTTTTTCACAGTTTCCTTTCAGCCCGCGCGCCGGCGAGAGGCACCGAGGATGCCCGCACGCCGCGCTCCTTTGCGTGGGTCGCCTGGAGGTGCGCGGGAACCCCGGCTCCCACCTGGCCGGCCCGCGTCAAAACGAGCTTCAGCGAGAAGGGGTTTTCCTTCCTTAAGAAATATTGCAAACAGAAGATTCCCATGTTTGAAAGGTCAGAGGAAAAAATATAATGCACTCATGAAGAGACAACCTCATTAATCCTGTTGTTCTTGGCCCAGTCAATAGAAGAAACATAAACGCTGTCAACACTGCTCTGCTAGATAAAGGATAAAAAGTGGGAATGAAATGTTTTACTGCAAGGACTGTTCTTATGGTTTGAGAACATTTCTGGAAATAACCTGAGCTGAGAAAATGTTCCCTAGGAGGAATTCATGCTGTGGGAAACTGTGTGGAAGATAAAGTTTGGTCAGTGACCTTCTCACTATCCTCTAATCACGCAGCACACACTGCTCTAAAGAGAAAAAAGAAAAAGGGATACTGTGCAGCCAGAGACACTTTACCTTCCCCACATTACATGAACCGAAGTGGAAAACACAAGAGTATCATAAATCTCTATTTCATGCTTTCGGATACTGTAGCGAAATAATAATCTACTGTAACTTGCAGGGGGAAAAATGTGACTTTTGGTTTAGGGCGCTTTAATAGCACAAAATGCAATACACCTTCGCTGAGCGTAAAAACAAATGACTGGAAGTTGCTAAAAGGGGAACATGCCTTTTCGTCTGTGCAACATTAGAAACGGAGAAAGATCATCACATTTCTCATCCAAAAGCAGGGACGACAGCGAGGAGGAAGGCGCAAGGCTACCTCTCCGGTGCAGGCGCTTCCCAGGGATGATACATGGCAGAAAAGCTCAGTTTAAATACTTGCATGTTAATGAATCAGCAGTGTTCAGATATTGTATCTGTACAGAGTGAGTAAATATTAGCATATGTGGTTACCCCGGGAAGATTAGGGAGTCATCAAATATGGATGTCTCCAGCACTCCGCATGCAGTAGGGGTATTGGAAAACTCCCACCTTTAGATATTTGTGAGGGAATATCACTTTTTTTCCTTTTTTTTTTTTTTTTATTTTTTCCTTTAAAGATAGAATTACTGTAGTTACTGTCTCTAAAAGGTGGTTATTTGAAGATCAGTGTTACACGCACAGAAATGCCAAAGCTTTTTTGGTTTCTGTAGCACAAATCCCAGAAACACAGTGTGATCTTCCTGAAACGACACTACTGGGGTAATGCCACAGCGCAGAAGTTGGGTAAACATTTCCCTCGTACTCATCGTTTACTGGCTGTTGACAAATACACTACCTAGAGCAGCAATGCGGGGTAATGATGTCATTACTGGGGGATAAACAACGCGGCTGCAGTGCCTGTCTAGCTCTTGCAAAATAGAGGGCTGGGGGTGAATTAGTTTGTGTATCCCATATCTTTCAAATATTTCACTAATCATCATAGGAACAACTGCAAAAGTGACAAAATACAGGCTAACCTGCAACGCTCAAATTAGAGAGAACCCCTTCTTTTTTAAGAGTCTTTAGAAATAAAGGGAATGGACTGGACAGCATGAGATTTCTTTCTGTCTTCCTCACTTGCTGGTTTCAAATCGGACATGAACCAGAAAGGGTGTAATAAGCTATTCTCATATTTTTCTTCCATCCATCTGGAAACAAGAACTACCAGAAGTCTGACAAGAAAGCCTGATCTCCAGCCAGATTTCTAGAAATGTTAATAAGAGTTCCTTATTCAAAAAGCACCTTCAAAACTTCTTAACTATCAGGAAGAGAACCTCAGATGTCTCATCATCCACCACAATTATGCCTGGAAAAAGACCAAGAGGTGCCCTACAGAATTCTCCTGCTACCGTATGTAATGAAACCTACATACATAAATATATAGAGATATATCATACATATACATGATAATGCTGGTGACTACAGATGAGATCAGGAATAAAACCTTTTGGGAAAACCTTAAAGAGATGGACAGTGGGGAACAGCAACACGAGACATTTTCTCTCATGGGTTTTGCTCAGAATAAATCTGGGGGTGGGGAGAGTATTCGCCTTCCTCAGGGGTCAGCTCAGAGCTTTTCAGGTGCAAAGCAGAAACATCCCAAAGACCCACTGATGATGGGGGAGCATCTCCAGTGTTTCAGCTGGGTACACTTCAGCTGCAAAACGAGCTCAGGACCACAGAGGTCCTGCAGAGGCTTTGAGAGGTGGCACACTGCAATAGTGGAGAGCCACCAGCAGAATTTCCCTGCTCCATTTTGCGCAGTGCAACTTAATGGCGTTATCGACATCTCCTGTGATATACATCCTCTGATCAGTGCAATTACTGCATGTCATCACCACTGTAAATTTACCCAGCCTGAAACCATTTTAAACTTAAACTGCATACTTAAGAACTACTATCCACCTCCTCTTTGTAAATTAGCTATATGATTTATCTGTGGGAACCATTTCAAAAAGTATACATTCAGAAATACATATACCACATGATGTCTTTTCCATATGGCATCTCATAATTATTTTGCTGTGTGTGAACATGATGAAAACAGTTTCATAATTCTCTAAGGGTTAGGGTAAATTATTTCAATTAGACATATTTCAGAGCAAACATTACCTTAGGGTTTATTAATAATAATACCTGAGAAGGAACAGCTGCCTTTTAAGCAGTGAGAGCTGTCAGCTTCTCACTGCCCCCCCTGTAGCACCCCTTTTGTGACTCTAAAAAAAATGGCAGATTTTCTCATGCTTTACCTAAACAGAGAACTTGGCAGCAGAGACCTGGTTGTAATCCTCAGCAAGGGAGCTGGTGGGTGGATTTTTTCTCTATAAACTCTTGTATAAACCACACCAGTCTCCTGGTATTTATTTTGTGTAATGTTGGAAATCATACACAGATCCAACAGGCCATGTAAAGGAGTTTTGTAACTTCCTGAAACCCTTTCAGGCAAAATCTTTCCTCCAACAGAGGTCCCAGGTCGTCAGGATATTATCACCATTTTTTAAGGGCAAAGTTCCTTGACCATTTGTAATAGCATAGCTTTGAAAAGATAAAATGAAAATCTAAATTAGATCAGCTAATTATTAGGAATTGCTATCGGAATTATTAAAAAGAAAATTAGCTCCACCGTCAAAGTATACGGCCCGTTTTGTAAGCACAGGGCTTACAAACAGCTTGCCTTGCAGTTTTATGTGCTGTATTCCTCAGCTAGCTGGTTTTATATATTAATGCTGTCATATGACATGCAGTGATTTTGAACTACCGGTTCTGTGACGATACCCCTCTGCACAACGCAGCCCATCTGCTTTGATTCACCGCATCACTCTGCAAGTGCATCTCCCTTTCTGCAAGGAATAATCACATTTTTACACACAAATGCCTAAGAATCACCTAGGTTCATACAAGTACCTAAAATCCTGAGGTGGAAGCGTGCCGAGAGCCAGTCGGTGAACAGGCATGGAAAATCCCTGCCTCTGCTCACCCTACACAACTTGCAGAGAGGCGAGCGAGCTGACCCTGAATACACTGTCACTACAGCTGCGTTGAAAAAATGGACAGAGTTACGTCCGTTGGCTAATAAATAATGCAGGTACAATCACAGAGAGGGCTGCTGTGACTGACTACTTGTTACAACCTGTGGGCTGGAAGAAAATTGCTGCGGAGCTGTAGCTCTCTGTCTGAGAGTGGGAGGTGATGGGCATCAGCCCCCCCATCAATCCTGCTCATGCATGGAGGAGGGCTGAAGGCACCCAGTATGGAAAAAATGAAAACTTGAACCGAGATACATCTAATAGTGTCTGTTAAAGAGTTTTTAAATGAGTATGCTGAGAAATCAGTTTTCACCTTGACTGTCGGTCTTTGAATCCACCAACCACTACGTGCCTATGAAGAACAGGCTTCTAATTCATGTAGCATATCACTGCCATCATGGATGTATACATACACACACACAAATAGCACAAAAAGAGAGAAAGAGGATGTACTTTCACGCATAACTGTAGGTATTTACAGGCACACGTACAAACCCATGCTTGCTTGAAAGCCAATACCAGGACACCTAAAATGTTTAGTTATCACCTGGCCAAACATGACTGTTCCTCTACATCATTATCACACTTTAATCTTTTCATTTAAGCTACAAGAGGGGAAAAAAGACATTCCAGAGAGAAAAACTGATTGGTAAAAGGCATTCAAGCTATAAAATATTTCCTTTTGGTTCAGGTCCTAGTGTTTTTGCCTGGCTCAAGTTCAGGAAGCTCTATAACTTTGCTGAATGATTTCCAAAGGCCTCTTGCCTGTATCTTTGCGCAAGAATGCTCACATTTAGCCTTGAAATCGCCACTTAAAAGACAAGAGAAACCATTTGTTTCTCTGTCTTCTACAGCATAAGGAAGCGTGTGGATTTCTACAGAGCTCTTTGCCTGTGTCTTCTCCGCGAGGAGCCTAGCCTGGTCCCAGCCCCACAAAGACCTTCAGCACTGGGTGCCGCAGACCCAAAGGTCCCGGGGCAGACTTTCCCACTTGCATGTCCTGCTCCAGTGTGCAAAACCCCATAGGAAGTGAACGAAAGAGAACCCTAAGCCTCAGATCTCTTTAAAAAATTGAATAAACAAGCTTTTGTCTAATGTTTGGACTTTGAAAGTACTATCTCATTTTGGGAAGGCTATATTCTCAATCATGGAAACTTCTAATCTCTTTCTCTGTGTCATCCAAGGAGGGGACTGACCTCTGGCCTTTGCTTTCCTCTCTACTTAATCCCATTATTTATTCTCTTTCTCTCCATAACCAGACAATCTTTGTTGCACTTCATATGCTTTTATACTTTTCAAAATCCCACACTTTTCTGAGTTTGATTTTTTTGGACAACTCTCCTGAAGAAATGAAGCTTGTATGTCGGCCCTGTCTGCCAGACCTTTTATTCCTTAACCATTTGCAAAATCATTGGCTTATTTCAATCCAGTTCAATAGAGAGGTAGAAGCCCTGAAGATAATTAAATTCCTGTAAGTTCTGCAAACATTGGCAGCTGGAGACAGGTAGGGGATTGAAAGGAGTGCTGCTGCTGCAGGAAAAGCTGCAGCGTGAGCTCTACTGTACCACTTCTGCTGGCTTGACTTTGGCCAAGAGCCGCATGCGTGAGTCTGCAGAGCCCCCAGTCTCTCGTGCAAGCAGCAACTCAGGGGAAACTGAGTCATGGTCTTGAAGGGTGTATGGGGGGGTGACTGGTGGCAGTGCAAGAAGGTGAAGACATTAGTACCTGGAGGGGGTAGTAACTAAGTAAAGGACCCAAATCCATAGGAAACGAAGCGTCAGTAACACCGCATCTCACAGTACAATGTTTATATTTCTGTCCTCATTTCCACAAGCACTGACTCTCAAATCCTTGTTTCACACAATTTCTACAGAGGAATATAAGAACAAGCAAACTGATGTGGCTGCCTGGTACACAGAGGGGAGAATTTTGTACCAAATTCTACACCCGTGCATAAAACCTTGTCAAGCACCTGTAGCTTTTTGAACCTGAAAGTTAATAACAGCAATGCTTCTATGGGTATTTGTCTTTACAGCAACTTCTGGCACACTGCAGGGCTCATGCTACTCTCATACCTGTTCACAATAACGTTGCATGAGTGACTTGGGTATATACTTGTGCTGAGCAATTACGCAATATCCTATGTTGGCAATGGGACTAGGCTGGGAGTCAGAAGACAGACTTCCATCTGTTAGTAAAAGGTTGTGGGACTGTAGAAAGTTTTCTCTTTTTTTTTTTTTTTTTCCTCTCCCCTCTGTCCTTCTTCTTTCCTCTCCCACACTTTGCCTTTTTTATTAGTTCAAGCTAAAAGTCCTTGGGCGGAAAGGCCTTTTTTTCACCAGATGTTTGCATGAGCCTAACACATTGGAAGCCCTTTCTTAGTTGAAGTCCAGATGGCCTACTGCAAAGCAGATAATAACAAGACTCTAGCAAATACTGGTGTTCTTATATCTATATGACAACATCACCTTTGAAACGGGAATACTTGTCCAGATATGTTATAAGAATACATTTTTACTTGTGTGTTTAGCTGTAATAGCCCCACTAAAATACAAACATAAGATCTTAAAAGCATCTCCATGAAAATTAATGGACAGTCTGACAGAGATCAAACTTGTTTTCTGCAAAGAGATTAATAATCTTAAAGCATCTGAGATTTTGCTATGCCTGTCTTGCTCCTGTTCCACTGCGTTATGCTGTGCTGCACGCTGTACCCAGTCTGTTAAAAGCTATCTCTTCCCTCGCTTAAAGAGAAAAGCTGGACCTCTCGTGAATGTTGCCTGCCGCCCACAAGCCTGGCTCAAGACCCATCTATAAATTTCATTTGCCTTTTGAAGAGAAGAAATTTTCCTTGACGAAGGTGATTATCAGGTATTAAAGGCTAATCTTATAATAAATTTGTGAATTAGTAAGCTTATTTCTTAACTAGTCAAAAGCAAATCCCTCTTGCTCGTACCTTGTTATGCTAGCATTGCTTGCTATCGTATCGCTGGTATTTAATCGTTTGTCAGGGGAAAAAAAAAAAATCTCAGGCAGAGATATTCAGTCACTGAAACGAGCCAGGATGGCTAGGTTACTCACCATAATGTGTTTTTCAGATTTTTTTTTTTTAATTTAATCCCAAAGGGCTTTTATTTTGTGTCAATTTGTACAATAAAGTTCTCTTTTATGAGACTGACTTTGCTCATATGTTGTTAGTGCGCTTAATTAAAACTCAGAAATGCTTAATTCTTTCTAAGGCCCTAATTCTGTTCTGAAATACAGAGTTATGTGCCCTCAATGAGGCAAAGTCAGCGTAATTTGACACAAATTTCAAAGACCTCCCCGAAGTGTTTCTGTGTTGTGCAAAGGAAGGAGGAGGGAAACGGTTGAATATTGGCTTTTGAATTGTCCCCATTTTGAAGGTGAGGACAATCTGAAAGGCTTAAACCCACTTCTAATACCCCTGTATTCTGGTTGCGCAGCTTGGTTCAGGTCCATCTGTACCCAAAAGCAGGAATAAATTATGCATGTGAGGGGCTGCAGCAGCCCTAGCATTAAATATTGATCTGCTGGTCCTCCGCCACTCTGCAAGACCGTACATCTCCAGATCCACCTGTCTGCACCACGGTGACGGCAGCTCCCTGAGGAGGGGCTTTAACGTTGCACACAAAGCCTGTATTCCAAAATAGGTGGATCTAGAGCAAATTTCTTGAGCGTAATTTATTCCACACCCTTGCTAGCATAACAAGTGTTCCGGAGCCTCTGTGGAGATGTATTCAAGAGGGAGCTGTCTGTCTACATTTGATTTTACATTTCCTTCAGCTAGTTCAGAGATCCATAAGCAAAACCAGGCACATGGGGACATCCGAGAGGACTGTGAATTCATAAACAATAAATGGTTTACAATCATCCATACCTTAACATTTTCATCTCTGGCAGACAGGGTTCAGATAACTGGTTTTGGGTAGCATGCAGGCTCTCTGTAATACAGGTTTATTCATCTACACTGCATATTTCACTTGACTTGACTGCTTCTGAGCAGAAGTGCTACATGAGGGTGAGGAAACAAAAAACCTCCCCAAACGGTGCCACCTACACTCTCCCATCGTTGGTCTGGCAGGCAGAGCTACCTTTCAGCGAGATGGAGCACATGCAGCACCCTTTTCAGAGGAGCCACTGAGGCATGCGATCCAACAAGACTAATGAAAAACTCTTTCTAACCCTACCGAGCGCTTCTCAACCTCAGACTCCTGCATCGCGGGCCACACTTTGCAAACGCACTGGGGCTCAGAGACAGGTTATGCTAAAGCAAACCCTCCTTCCCACACTTCTCCCTCAAAACCTAACAACATACATAAAATAGCCATTTTTTTTGACCCAGAGGAAATTGCGGAGCCACACGACACTTCCAAAATCTACTGGATTGTAGGCACATTGCAAAGACAGCAGAACTGCTGCACCAAGAGATGGGAAAACCCCCGTGAGTTCAAGGCTTGGCTGTCCCGTTTGCCCTCCAATAGAACCCAAGTTATGGGCACCAAAGAAATATCCTTTCTGAGACCCCCCCTCACATTCTGCAGCAGTTCTACCTCCAGACATAGGTCCTTGAGGTACGTCCGAAGACTGGAAGCAGGTGTCTTCTCCAGCTCAGTTGCTTGTCTAATCCACTTGTCAGGGCTTTTGTTGGCAAAGGTGCTGACATTTGTTTGAGACATCAGAACTGTAAGGCTGAATCAGACCTGTGAAGTACACAAATAACTATGAGTGTTAAGAAATTTCTCTTACAAGAAATAACTGTAAGCAATTTTCCCAGTATTCCTTTGCTACATCCAGATTTCTAAGTTGCAGCAAGTCATTAAAAACGTTTCCAATTATTTTCTTATTAGACACTCCAGACACATTCAAACAAGCATCTGAGTAGCCTGGCTGTGTAAGAAAGGCTGGAAGGGTGGTATGGTCAGGACTGAGATCAAATAGCCTGCTATAGCTAAATATTTCCAGGCTACGTCACATATTGAAGTCTTCCACACCTGAAAACATAGAATCTTGCTGAAAATTACTTAGTAAAGGTTTGGTGTGGTGCGCCCATTCACTTGGTATTCCAGCCAGATTGGAAACTTTTACAAGCTCAGCCTTTACTATTATATTTCCATTTTTTTGTAATTGCAACAAAGCCAAGAAAGCACAAGTTTGGAGAAGACAACGCAACAAAAATGTAAGAGAATCATCCCTTTTTCTTATTTTCACAAAGAAAGATTTGGTTTTAGCTTTTGGGAGGAGATTCAGCTCAGCTGACATTTCAGCATGACCAATACTTCCTTTCCTATCTGCTGCACCGCGACAAGTTCAAAATAGCTGAATAGAAATAACTAGCAGGCCAGTTGTGGATCTGACATTCAGAATTAAGCAGATGGCAAGCACAAAAATACAGTCTGGGTTAAATACTGACCACATTTGCCAGAAGCACAGACATGGAAACCCTAGCCACATCCAGATCATAGGCAGAGCACATCGAGATCTACCAAAACAGTAAGAGCAGAATTCAGTATAAATTATTCTGTGTTAATAGCACATGGACATCTGACAGTATTTTTCTTTTATGCACTTTTTTTTTTTCTTCAAAAGGATGGAATTTCACTCTGTACTGGACACTTTGGCCAAGAGCTTTTTCCCAAATGGATGCAATCCCCTTTCTGATCTGAGTGCCTAACACCAGCCTCCTACCATTTCATCCAGACACGCTGCCCCCGCTGCGCTGACGGGTAGGAGGTGATATTTAAAGCAATGCCAATTGAACACAACAGGGGATAGGCATAGCAGAAGCAACAGAAGGAGGATTTTGCAAGAGCTCGCTAGGTCACGTTAAACTCCTTCTCTGGCCACATCCAGTGTCCAGCCCGTATGTCTGAAGATCTTGCTGTAAGCCTTTGTTATTTATTTGGAAATTTACTGTGGGCTGTGGTTTAACTCTGTATTTCGGAGCTATACTTTAATTGATATAGTGCACTTCATCCTTCATAAACAATAATCAAAGGTGCCGGTGCCTCAGAGGACAGGATGGCAGATGATCAATACTAGTGGATGACCTGGTCTTTATAGGAATGTTACTTATACATCAAAATTTGTACTGAAGAAGAGAAAGCAAGTGCGTAAGAGCTGTATTTATTAGGTTAACAGACTCATACCTTTGGCTAAGCATCAGTAAAAGCCTCATAGAGAAACTTCTTTGTTTCTGGCAGAAATAAATATTTATTGTTGTACTGGGGAAAAAGACTCTCACAAAGCCTAACTATTTAATAAAAAATTTAATATGCTTATTTCTTCCAGACAAGAGATAAAAAGCTGTCAGAAAAATAATGGTTTAAATTACAGTGAGATGTTTTCTTTACCTAATCTTTCTTTCTCTTCTTTCCCAAAATCTATGTGGCATGCTCAGAATTTTTATTTTTAGTACGAAATGTCAAGGAAACACTTTATGGTAAGTGGCTGCTCACTATTAATTCTTTTGTTATTAAACGTGGGAACATTAATTACCATTAATCGTTTTGGCTCTAATATAGATTTCCCACAATAAAATCTTTACCCACATATACAGACCCTATAATCTAATCAAGCAATTTTCTCCTACCTACTTGGAAGGGAGAGAAAGAGCAAGACTGTTATTGTTATTTCTATTTTTTTTTTAATTTGGAGGAGGTGGTGGTGCAGGAGAAACTGGTAATGGGACCTATATAGGAACAGAGAAAAACAATAACTATTCCTACAGCCAGTGTATGTGCCACCTAATCAGTGAACATACTTTACAAAAGATAAAGTACCTTTATCAAAGGTAAAGAAATTCAGTAAGAAAGGTAAGTGTATGTAGCTCTAAGTCATCAAGCAAATGTGTTGCTCTGGAAAAGCAGTGATAATAATAAAACTTTGCTTTTCCTCAAGAAAAAAAAGTAACATCTAGGATAATTTAGCAGCCATTAGCACAGTGCTTCCTAGCGTAGCTCTGATACAGCCCAAATCTCCAGTGCAGTCAATGAAAGTTCACATTTAGCAAAATAAACATAACAGAAGTGTATCGAGAGAAAGAAACGCGAAGTTACAAATGCTGGTTGTTGTGGAAAAGGTAGTCATGGAAGCGTGTGCTGCAAACTCTGTTGTTTTTTTTATAGGGTAAAACTGGGCTGCTGAACTCTTTTTCAACATGCCATCATCAGATTTACTGATTTTCATATTGGCAGGTACATTCTTTAAACCGCTGCAGACAATTTTGCAGAATAAGGTTGTCATTACTCCTCAGATGCCCTAATTTGAATAAACATGGTGAATGAATATACTGTATTTCTCAGAACAAACAAGCTGCAAGCTCCATCTTAAGCACGGAAGCTACAGTGTGACTGATTAAGTATGTATGCTGCTTGCCAAATCTCTGCAGATCAACACAGGACTTAAATCTCACTTTCACTTTTAGACTTATAATTATTCTCAGAATCAAGTTTCCATAATGAACAGTTAAAACCATTTATTTCAAATATTGATTTACAACTGGAGGCCTTACATTAATATGCGTCTTTGTCACTTTGGGCCTTTACTGCTAATCAAGGTCTGTGCAGGGAGGGGAGAAAAACTATGTGATGATACCCTTCACTGGTACATGGTCCACAGATTGCACTTTGATGTCCAAAGTTGTTCGTCCAAAATCCAGCAGCAAAACAACACAAATTCCAGCAGCTCCTTCAGTCCGTTTCCCTCACTTCATGTTAGATTTAATTTCTTTAGTCCATCCTTGCAAAACTTGAACAAATTAGGTTTTAATCTCTCCACTCACGCCTTTTCCCATGCCTTCCCAGTCCAGGTCACCACTTTGGCTCTTCCACAGCTTCTGAGCTCCTCCACAAATTTCCTTTCCCTCCCTAGGACTCTGGTGTCCTTTCACTCCTCTTTCAAATTATTCCAGAAACACGATAGCTTAATCTAAAATTCAGTCTTCCAATAAAAGATAGGCAAACACTACTTTTTTCTTTTTTCTCCTCCAGAAAAATCACTGAACTGACATGACAAATCACAGCTGGGTCAATTCCTATATTATATCCTATTTCCCACCCTAAATCTAACGGTCGCCTTTACAGATTGCCAACCACTTCTTTCAGCAGGCAGCTCAAAACTGGTTTTAAGTAACCCGCAGCACAGGCAGCGGCTGAGATGCCGCAGAAGTTCTAGACCATCTACGTGCAATGGTGCACGGATGGACTCCGTTCACACGCTTTCCTTAACGAAATCCTTTAAAGGGCAGAAATAACGATAGACGAGGTCGCCGCAGGTCATATCAATTCCTTGCTGATGGAAATATTTCAAGGAGAATAGTTATTCCAGTGTTTCAGCAGTTCCCACAGATGCACAGGAACACTATGGAGATCACCGGTTTAGATGCGGCGCACAATTATTTTGATCTACCAAAAGCATTGCTGGAAGAACCTGACTTCCCACCTGCTCAGGAGATAAACCACACCAATTTCCCCCCAGTAACATGCTAAAGCACGGATCTAAAAAGGCAGCAGTACTAACCCATCCCTTTTCATTCCCCTCTATCCACCAGCAGAACTGAGGGTAACCTACTTTCTCTCAAGGAGTCCCTGTGTTTCAAATGAACATAATCGTACCAGCAGCTCTCCACCACAACGACACAGAACACACGGCGCTAACTCACATACATTATTTGATAACGTTTTAGCACCAACTGTTTTTTCTACCCATCAGCCCACGGTTTTTCCTCTTCCCAGGATGTCACGGAGTTATTGACATTGACAGAACCAGGTTAACAGGGACTAAAGGAACACTACAAATTCCTGCCCCTAGCACGAGGGATTGAATAATTGCTTTTTTCCTTTCTTCCATTGTCTTTCTTTTATTTTTTTGTTTGTTCCCCCCCCCCCCATATAAAAGTTTGCAAGCTCTGGACAACAACAGGTTGCAGTACAGGTTATTGGAAGCCACTCTGCAAATGTGCGCATCTTTTTGCACCCTGGCTGAGGCCACTCTGGACCTCTCTCAAAATGACTTTGCAGACAGGCAAAGTCTGCTGAGTGGTTTTCTTCAGCTACATAAAAAACACTGCTGTTAGAAAAGGTAAACTGAGAATAAATAGTGTAACCTCTGTAATTAAAACAACAAAAAAAAGAAACCTCCAAATTTTGAAAAACAAAAATGCAGTTTTCTCAATTTATGCTGGAACTAGTGAGAGCTCCCCTTATCTCAATATGAGTCAAACATATCCCCAAAAAAAAAAAAACAAGAAACTGTCATATTTTCGAATATCGCATTTTAGTATTTTTGAGCAATTCAAATGTGATTCGTAGCTTATAGTTACCTTCTGGCAAAATAAATAAATAAGTAAATATAAATCTGAACATTTTCAACTTCTACTACAGAAGAGACAAAATGCCTGTGACTTAGAGAACCTGTCACAAGTTATAAGCATAAATACCACAATTTTACATCTTCAGGAATAACTTCAAATGTGCAGAACAGCCCCTGGTTTTAATCTTATTTTTTCCCTTAATAATTGACCTACATAAGCAACCAAATCCTTGCTACATTTTAGTGGCATGATTTAAATTTCTCTTACGTGTACCGTAGAGTTGTCACTGAAGTCCCTAACCAATCATTACAGAAGACGGAGGACTGGAGTGATGTTTTAGGTGCCGCAATATTTAGGAAAGAAAAAAAAAAGACAGTAAAAAAAAAATAAAAACCCTGAAGAAATGAACAACCTGGTGGAGATTTCAATCCATTAGCAGCACTGAGCTTGCCAGTTCTTTACTGCAGCATTTGACAAGGCTCTGAGCCAGAGATTAAGGCACGTCTCCTGAGGGAGGAAAAGAACAGGAGCTTCCACACTTCATTAAGGATATGTTTTATTTGCAAACTGCCAACCCACAGAGTGGCACTGACTTTTGGGTCATGGAAAAGGTTGCAGTTGTGCGCTTGAACCGTGCCAAGCTGAGTTGGATAATACCCTTAAAAAAGCAAATCAAAGAGAAATGATAAGAAAAATAGGGAAATCCATGATTGCAAACCACCTAAAATGGGACTTGAAATGTAGCTTGTGCTCCAGTAAGGCTTTTCCTCCTCAAAAAAAAAATCGTACTAAAGCAGGACAAGTGCCCAAAACAACAGGGAGCAGTTAGCTAGAAAATGCATATTCATGCTCTATTTTTTCATAATTTAAACATACATTCTCAGATTTATTTTACATTGATTGCTTTAAAAAATGTTAATATCCCTGTAGAGTTGAGCCTTATCATTACTTGATCCTTTGCCAAAGACTGTACCAGCATTCCACGACTGCATACATTTTTTTACTAAGTTATTGTTGCTTTTTCCTGTTGGTGTTTTTTTGTTTGTTTTTTTTTTTTATTTTCAAAATCCAAATAGAAATACATCACTTATATAGTTTAAAGAATAAATCATAAATCACTCACCATAAAGGGCCAATTCTTGGAGTTTTAATCTGGTATTTGCACTGGCAATTTCCCAATCGTTTTCAAACGGGGTTGTATTTGAGTAAAGACATGGATGCCAGTAAAGGTAAATTTTGTCCATTCCAGGAAAAAGAGCTTTAACAATAATGTTCTTTGTTAGGTCCCAAATCCTCTTTACACTAACATCAACAGGATAGTTTACAATGAAGGGTGCTTAATGGTTGAAGGTAAGAAAAAAAAAAAAAAGGTGCCCATGGGACTGTTACTGGGAAACTTGCCTAGGAATAGGTAAATTATCCTCTTGCAATATACATGATCTATTTTCTTGGTTTTGAATACTCATATATGTGCTAATAGCGATTATCAGCAGAGCTTTGAGTTGCTGAGCCTGTGCACCCAGCTGGCATGGTTGCAGCCACCATTACAGCTATTGCCCCCCCCGTGTCATCTCTTGCAAGAGTTTTCCACATGCTCAAAAGATATAAGAAGAAAGAATAAAAAATTACAATGTCTTTTTATTGCTCTGGCATATCCCTTCCTTTCGTAAGGGTACAGATGGTGGCAGGAGTTAGATCTCTTAGAATCATGGAGTGTCCTGAGTTGGAAGGAACCCACAAGGACCATCGAGTCCAGCTCCTGTCCCTGCACAGGACACCCCAAATTCACACCGTGTCTCTGAGGGCCTTGGCCAAGCGCTTCTTGAATATTGCCAGGCTGGTGCCGCGATGCCTCCCTGGGGAGCCTGTGCCAGGGCTCCACCACCCTCTGGGGGAAGGACCTTCTCCTAATATCCAACCTAAACCACCCCGGCACATCTTCCTGCCATTCCCTCGGGTCCTAAACAGGAAACCTGGAAGAATCTGTATATGAACAGCTCAGATATCCAGTACCCAGCCCTTGTCCCCATGGCTTTGATGGCAGAGCTGAAGGCAGTGGACACTGATCTTAACCTATAACTCCACCGGCACCATTTGCCCCAGCTGGCAGACCTCAGCTGTGTACCCAGTGCAGGGGCAGGGGTCCCTGGGCACAGCTGTTCCTTCCAGCACAGTCTCCCTGCAGCCCCTTTGCGCGGGCTGAGTGCAGCAAGCGATGCTGGCAGACATGAAGGTGCAGCTTCATCGAGATCTAAGCTTATGGCTATATGTCATCTTCAATACCTGAAGAAAAGCAAACCAATTACAATTCTTTTTTAAAGTTATAGCTGAACTAAAAGCATTTATGGACAGAAAATGCTCCTGCTGTGTCCTCTGCTTTCTTCATTACCTGCGAAAATATGAATTTGATAAAGTACTGGTACACAGAGGAGCAAGAATTTTTGAACTACTGCAAATCCAATCACCTCAGTAGAATTTTTTTTTCTTTCTTTTTCTTTTTTTTTTTATTTTTTGCTGCATGCAGCTCTCAAAATATTCAGTTTTATTTCACATGGCCATGCATGGGTTTAACGACCATGGCTGAGTGGTAGCTCTTCCCCAATGAACTTCCCGATCTTCCCCATCTTACAACCCCAATAAGAATTTCAAATAGGACTGATACTTCCAGCATAACCCAAAATGGGAAGATGTCATGACAACCGTAACTGGCAGCAAAAGTTTGTCTCAGACGAGGCAAAGGCTTTGGTGAGCACCTTTAATAAGATCAATGGAAGATTTGCTTTGCTCCATTCCCAGAACCACTTTGCCTCTTCTCTCCGTTACAGGCATGCAGAGAAAGGAAAGTAAACAGCTATAAAGATATTGGTCTTTTTTATCTTCTCCATTCAGGATAACTGAATTTCTGACCTTTGGAGGAACAGTCAAACTATTTGTAAAGCTGGGATGAAGGCTTGGTTATGATTCAAGCTTCACAAATAAAGTCTTCAGCCAAAATAGAGCGTTCATCCAGAAGTATAGCATCTCCTCTTAGTCTTATGAGTTAAGAAAGAATCAGTGATTCAGAAAAATATCAAAAACTTACAAGGAAAACTTTTGAACTGTTGGCCAACTTTGCTCCTATAAACTTTCTTCACTTGCCAGGCTGCTTTTGCAAGAAAAAGAAACCTTCAACAACAACAACAAAAAACCCAAACCTATAAACATTAGTTAGCTTTGTGGTGAGGTGTTTGTCTGCCAACCTGAGGTTAGAAGCAAAGCTGAGATCCCAAGAGCTAGGCTTTGTATTACAGTATTGTATTTTTGATGCGGTAGTTAAGAGTCAATTACTGTTTCCATTATAAACCCTGTTTTCCAAGGGTTTATACCTCAACCATTTTCATTTCCATCATGCTGAACTTGGCACACAAGCAGTATGGATACAAAATTTTTAAATAGACTAAATGAGGTTGGCCCATTTTTAGATGCAGAGTAGTCAGAAACTGTTTCTCACTTGGTTTTGCTTTTTCTTCTTTGAATTTCACAAACTAAACTATAGTTTCACTTTTAAAACTAGATTACTTCAGAGAATTAGTCCCTGTGGTTGGGTCTGATACCTCTTATCACTCCTAAGGAAAACTTAATTGCATTTTTTAAAAAAAATAGGAAGGCCCGTTGACAACATCCTCCTTTTAAGAACTGATTTTCTAAGTGTAATTTCAGATGCTGAGGCTCCCAAGCCATATGTCCCAAAAGACTGGTGCATAGCAAGCCACTTATGGCTCAAAAGTAGATTTTATCTGAGTAACTTACCTCATTTTGGAAAACTGGGGGCAATGCATCAATTCAGAGGTCAGCATCTTCAGTAATAATCTTACCAATGACTCCAGAAAGCTTTCGACCTGACAGACTCAGAGGAATTGTCTCACTGTTTTCCCTCACCTATGACTCAAGGTTGACTGTGCAACGCGGGACAGGGGGAGGGCTGTCTCACAGACCAGGTGAAACTCAGAACAGAGCATACCCTTGATAAAGACCAAAACCCAGATGGCCACTGGCTGCTGGAGCCCTCCATCTGGGGCTGCATGTCACTCAGTAATTGCACACAGCAGATGCTAATTGTTTAAAAGCTACTTCAGCTTAGAAAGCTCACTTTGCCAAGGCCACAATGAATATTTTTCTTTGACTTCAATTTCCATGCATTCCTTCCACCTGAATTTCCTGCATATTTTCTATTAATTGAAGATAGCTGGAATCACAGAGCAATGACACAAACGTTTCTCAATTTGGCTTTACCACTGTTAGACTGACTCACATTCAGTTCATCCCTTGATGAACGTCTGTTTCTAGAGAAAAGGTTTGTTTCCTCTGAATTACAAAGAACTCAGAGTTAAGTTTTACTAGAAAGGTTTCCAGTATTTTTTCCCCAACAGAACTGCTTTACAGTCCAAAAGAAAGCAGAACCAGCTCCCTACTTTTTAAGGTGACACCCTCAACTTTTAAGAACACACATGCCCACTGGCATCTCAAACTTTTTTTACAAACCATTCTTAGAGTACTCCAGTAAGATATGCAAGTTTGATTGCACTAATTTTACTCTTTGGGAAATGAATCACAGCAAAGCTGTGACTCACCCAAAATCGCACAGAGGATCAGGGTCAGAGGTAGGAAGAGAACAAACATCCCAATTCCCACTGCCATGTTTCAGGCTTTCGGCTGGTTGCTTCCCAATGCAGAAACTGAGCAGAAAACTATTAGGTTCTAATCCAAACTCTGCTGACAGTGATAGATTATAGATTTCAATAAGCTTTAGGTCAAAACCATATTTCCATTTATTCTGAAGTGAGAGATACCTGAATCTAGTCTAACACACGGAACATCACCCAACATTGCCACCTCTCTGCACAGCCGCATCGCAGCAAGGTGAGATACCAGACTGGTAGGTGTAATACCAACCTTCATGACCCCTTACTGTTTGTGTTGTATCGCTAGGTCAATGCAATTTTTCTCATGCATAATAGATGAGGCATATTACAGGGTGAAATGCCCAGTATTCGGTTACCGTCTTCCCTTTCACCGCCTACGTGCAATGACCATAGGCTGCATGCTCTAAGTGCATGCTCAGATCATGTTTTTGTGAACACTGACAAGAACAACTTTCTTGAAAGCTATCAAAGCCGTCCTTATTATCCTTTATGGGCTGTGTAGAAAACGTCTCCACTATTAGACATTTAACTGGAGTGCAGCAGAATGGTTTTGCTGGCCCCCTCCAGTTCTTTGGGTAAAAGCTCTGTTCATAATCAGTTTCTGCTTTTTTTAATGACCGACCCTCAAGAGGTCCCTTCTGGTACACTTCAGTTCCCTTTCTAGTGTCCCATTGATTTTACAGACTTTAGGAACTTGCTCTTAACCTTCTGCTTTTTTTCCTGGATCACTGCTGAACGATTAGACACTAATACAGCCTTTTGTTACCCAGTACACTGAGAGTGATATCTGGAGAATTAAAACACCAGTACAGCAACATTTGCTAGAGAAAGAGAATGCTCTTCTCTCAGGGCTATTCACCCTATTTATGTGCATGATTTTCTCAGAGAACAAGAATGACTTCAGACTCATAGGAGGAAAACACAGGACTATCTGCTCGAGTATGAGATTGAAATTCACTCAAAAGCCTACGTTTGTACCATGAATTTTAGCAACAGAAGTGGAAGCATTTAGTGTTGGGAAGGGTGGGCCAGAGCCCGGAAGGTGGTGGGCAGCGTGTAAGAATAAAAAATAGAGATTTAAAAAAAAAAAAAGGATTTTAAAGGATTTTCCAACTAAAGTGTTTCCAGTTATCTGATTTGATTCACATGGAGTCACATCACTGCCAAAAATGCTTGCTTGTTGGGTTATTTATTTTTGAAGTTGAAGAGAAATAATTCTTAAGGCATACCAGGTAAATTCAAACAGAAGGATGCTTGGTGTAAGGACATCCTCCTAACAACAGTGTTGCAGTGGCACAGACTGGGATTAAACATGCTGTTCCTCCAAATGACTCTGATCTTTCTCAGATGCTCTTATTTCACCAGGATCTTGCTGCAGGAAGGACTGATCTTCCCTATGTGGTTTTAGGCCTGTTTCCTTTGCTGTGTCCTCCCCACGTAACCTATCACATTTTTTAAAGGTAGATCAATTCCTTGAAAAAATATAAAAAGGCAGAGCTCCAATATCATCCTGCAACACCCTCCCCTCCTCCCAGATTTTCC